>NC_066286.1:12795236-13104985 GCF_905404315.1 Leptidea sinapis | reverse complement strand
CACTCCTGACCAGACAATGGTCGGACGTTCCAAGAGGGGCGTCGACAATGACCTGGTAACCATCGGGATGTGTAGTCAGCAGAAGATCTAATAAGGACGGCATGTGGCTATCCACATCCGGGAGCCGCGTTGGCGACTCTACCAATTGGGACAGATCGTACGCCAATGCAAAATTATGCACAGATCGCCCTGCGTAGTCTGTGGTACGTGATCCAAGCCATTCGGCATTGTGCCCGTTGAAATCACCCAAGACTACGATTTCAGCGGAGGGGATCTGTGCAAGCACGTCGTCAATTGCCGCTTGAACGCAGCCCATGAGATGATCGGTTTCTGCGTTACCACTATGGGACCTGTAGACACACGCATAGATGCGGACGCGGTCCTCTAAATCTACGCGGAGCCAGAGAGTGGACAGGTCCCTACCCTCAAAATTGCCGAGACGGCGACAGCAGATATCCTCCCTAACGTACACACATACCCCGGCATGAGGCAAAAAATTGTGCTCAATTTTGTAACCGGGGTACGCTAAATATGACGTATCGCTAGGTCGAGATCGAGATCATTTATTAGCACCATAATTGAGAACTCTTTTTAGAAAACTTTTTAAAGAATTCTAAAAAAAAAACCTTAAGTACTAAATTGACATGTTTACATTGCGTCTGTAATACAGACATTTTTGGTCGTCATAAGTTACTACCCAACGTTGGAATGAAATAGAACTCTTCAAATTAGTTGGATTAATATAATGTTCATTTCAATCGTTCACCATTCGTTCACGAACATTGTCTATTGTCCCGAACTTCGTCGATGGGTCCGAAAGCAAAATAGAGTAGGGTCACTCCCGAAGCATCGTTTAAATTTCGTTCGTTTACGAAGTTTCGATTGGAACAAAGAGAGTAGACCCCTAGATTTTTTGTTTAAATTCTTTTTTTTTTCGTTGAATTAGAGTAGACCCCCTGCTCAATTCGTTAATTAAATTTGTATGTGTATAATTCGGTCTCTTCAACTGCAGTCCTTACACCATTTTCTTTGTGTTTTAAATACGAACAAACCGCTATGGCAGTTGTATAAAACTCATCATCCGAATCAAATCTCATTTTTAAAAAGGGAATTTATTGATGAGTGTGTTAAAATTTTAACAACGCTCCAAGTGGCGTGCCTATGAAGGGGGCTTTAGCACACTCACGGGCGCGATATTCAAACACTTATTATCGAATCATAGATATAGACTGTGAAAGTACGCCATGTTAACAACTGTATTGAGATAAAATGTGTCGCATACAATATTTTTTCTATATCTAGGCAATATTAATTAAAACAAAAAATAAAGTATTAATATATTGTAATTTGTATACAAACATATCTATAGTGAGTGATTTCATTTACCTTCAAGGAATGGCAAAGGTACACCCATACAGCCAACGCGGGAAAATTGAAAATGACAAAATTTACCGAGCAACATCTCGGCAAATTATTTTATTAACAAGTTATTGTCTTAAGATGATATTAAAATGTTTAGTCTAATGATTTAAACATGAAAATATTATGTATGTTATAAAATATGTATGGGGAGGTCTTTGCCCAGCAGTGGGATGATGATAATGATATAGATTATTAGATATATAAATATATATATATATATAATATAGTAATTGTTGTTTGCTGTATGAGACCACCGTTTAAACTTATCTTTTATAAAGTTAGCACACAAGACATTAATAGTTATATATTGTAATAGGTTTATATAAGGGTCAATCAATTTTTAAAGGTCCCGAGCATAATTTTCTCCCATTTTTTTTGCTTCATTTTCAGCATTTTACTATTTCATTTAGAAGAGGATTCTTCGTAGATTACGATTATATAAGCAGCAGTGATGTTGATTAAACACATTTGTGGATTTAACTTCACTAACCGATCTTTTCACGGGAAATAATGTCCTTTGGACACAACTTACACAGTAGTACTTTTAAATGTTAAATGCCCTTAAGAATTAAAACAAATTCTTCAAATATTAAATAATATTTTGATATTTGTTCTATGTACACCCAAAATACGAAATATTTTTATTAAAATTGAAACGAATGATGTCTTTTGGACAACCAAATTATGTTTCTAATATAAAAAAAAATAAGTTAAGCGGAAGTAGTGATATTTTTTTACAAAAAACTATTAAGGCGAGGTTGTTACGTATTGTATTATTGATTTTACAAAATTAAAATGAACTGATTCTCGATAAAACCGAATGAATGAAGTATAATGTGATTTTCATATGGGGACATCTTAGTTGTCCAGAAGACATATTTGGTTGTCCATGGGACATTATTTGTTTGTCCAAACAATAATGACCACCATCTAACCTTGAAATATTATATTATTAGAAGGTAATTATTGTGTTGTATGAAAAACAATATAAAGATACCTAATTTACTTACATTTGATATGGTTTTCAGGGTCCACATTTAGAATTCAAAATAAAACAGCTTTTTCTAATCAGTCAAATAGTTTACTCTCTTATCTATTATATTGCAGTCTTAGACAATCTCTCTTAAGTTTTTCTTGAGATCCAAATGTTAACATTAATGTACTTTAAATCACAAAATTTGCTTTGAGCTTCATTAAATTACTAACTAGAATCACAATATTTTCAGTAGAACCTCTATTAACTTACTTGAGATTATATAAAAATGCTTACTTAAACCTAGGAATACACTTTTTAACTCTTAAAAAACAATAATATAAAAAAATACTATCCTTCTAGCTAAAACTGTTTAAATGAAAACGTAGTTAAAATCTAGCTTGAAAAGAAAATCAACAAAATTTCTTAACGTAAGTTTATAGTAGGAGCAACTCGTACTGGGAAGCAAAAGGTTGAGTTTCGGCGTTCTGTTCCGTTAATTTTAGGTGCTGTTAGAATCATCTTGATTTCCTTCAATTCAACACTTGCGAGATCTGGCTCTAAAGGCATCCGGAACTTCATATTGACTTTGTTCAGAAGCCGCGTAAATGACACTCCATAACAGTCATTGCCCTCTATTTCAATGATCTTTCCGACGTAATAAACCTTGAGGTTTTTTGCATTAAACATGACTAAAACGTAATCATCTTCGGCCGGTCTTATAGTCAGCTTTCCGAAATTTCCTCTTATTACTGAGAAGTCCTCATCATCTTCATACACTTCGTCCATAGCACTTTTGTCATTAGATGGTTCGGGCATAATTCCAGTCTCTTCTTCAGTCCTATATTCATTAATATTATTTTTATTGAAATTCCTTTTTATCTTCTTCTTGGGAACAATCTCTTTTCCTTTGTTATCTAAAACCGCTTTACGTTTGACCTCCATAGCTTTCGCCTTATTTTCCTTGCCCTCTTTCTTATCATTCATACTTTCGGTCAGAAAAGTAGATGCATTTTTATTGACTGATGAATCTCCGATTCCAGGTAATTCACAATTTTGTCCTGAAACTGATGGCCGGGTGGTATTGGTTTCATCATCAGAATCCTCACCATATACTCTCTTGTAAATACTAGCGCGTCGAGTGTCATGCAGATTGGTGTATGAAAAATCACCTTGTTTTGAAGAATTCAAGTTGAAAAGAGGTACGTCATCATCGCTAGAAACGTCTTCACAAAGATTTAAGTTAAAAGGTATCACAGGATTCAGTACCACGTTGTCGATTTCAGGTATGTCTTCACAAGTATTGACAGAGAATGAAGCGTTTCTTGCAGCTTGTGAAGGTAAGTACATCTTTGGATGCAAGCATTCGCAGAATGCTCGTGAGCAGAAACAGCTCAAATTTCTGTGCATTACTTGACCGCGAATCCTTGAAAAGATTTGGTGTACATCTTTGGTTCCAGGCAGAGGGATGAGATCATTCGGAATACATCTCTGGACGTTGTCAATATTTTCTTTGGTGATGTAAAACAACTTAATCTTACTTGATTCTTGAAGAATTGTGTAAAAGCCAAATGCGTCAATAATGTCATTTCCAGTAGCCACCTTTTTGTCGGCTTCTCGTTTTAAATATCCTCCAATCCCATCAGCGGCACCCTTTCCATGGCCAGCTTCGAAAAATGACCAGCTGAAAGCTTGAAATCCATAATCAAATGTCTTTGTGCAAGCCAAATAAAAATTTGCCTTTTGACGATATTGTGAAAACGGGCCGTCAGAGAAATAATGAATAGTGTCGATGTCCCCGTAATTTTCAATTATATGTTACAGTATCTGGTCTAAATGCGCCCATATTGCAGCCGGTTGATGTATATTACACGGTGATATAGTGCAAAATGACAAAACTTTGTGCTTTTCATCACTGTCATATACATACACGACAACAGTGTGAAGAGTTATTTGGTTACGTGATCCACCAAAATGATGCGCTTGAATTTCTTCACTACATCTAGCGTTGTAGTTTTCGCTAAAATCAACCAATATTACTACCGCTTCATTTGGTCGAATCTCGTCAACACTTTGCCGGAAGTTCTTGTTCTGTGTTTTCATATTAAAAATATGCTTTTTTAATGTTTTCAGATCCCCTTTAAAATTCTCCAGCATATCTTGTATCGTGTCTTCTATCATTTTTTTTACATTCTTAATAGTTTCAATTCGTTTCCCTTCTTTCAAATAGATTTCCTCTTCTCGCACCCATTCCAACCATTGTATTTTGCCTTTAACATTTTCGCTGTTAGTTTTTATTTCTTTATCATGACACTGAACACAGACTCCATACATACAATCTTTTTGATTGCTATTGCAAACTGTTTCCATTATCAGTGCGCCAGTATCAATTGCATTAATGACTCCTTTATGTCTTAAAGCCTTGAACTTATGTTCGGCATTTGTGTGTGTTTTACAAAGCACATGTCTCTTCCATTTATTGTCGGTCTAAGTATGTAGAAGGGCCGGTGTTTTGTAAAATTGAAATATGAACATTTGACGCCCGGATTCTCAGCCTTAAAAACCTTGAATAAATTTTTTAACGAGCCTAAAAGGTAACATTTTTGTACTTTCTCTTGGCCCCTAGTTACGGTTTCTTTTTTTCCAGCGGTATTCCTCGATACGTCATCCCTCAAAAAGAAATATTGAATTTTTTGAATCTTCTCTGTGTCCTGTTATCTTTGCCTTGAAATTTCCTTTTATGAACCCCAAACTGTCCTTTATAATTCTTGTCTTTTGCCGTGCATTTGTAATGTTTTCAAATATATTCTTCACCGTATTTTTTTCTTTTCTATTCTTTATATTTTTGTATCTTTCTTTTATAGCGTTTGTTAGGGTTCGAATTTTTTTTCTTCCTCTCTTTTTATGTCTGGAGTTCAAAGACGCAGCAGGAGAAGAGGGAGGTGGAGTAGATTCATGTTGATCTTGAGGTAAATTGATTTCCTGCAAAATGGATGGAGAACTGGGAGGTATATCGTTAATGATATTGCGAACAGCTTTTGTTCGTCGTCTTTGTCAACGTCGCTCAGACGACTGTCGCCGTGATTTTATACAAATCAAAATGGCGTTTGAGCCCGACAGTTAACTATTGTGTTTGGCTTGTTTTTGTAGGAGTCTACCGCGCCACCTGTGTTTCGGTTCATTAACTAAATTACGGTTGTCCGTGAGACCTGTGCCATGTAGGTGATTTATGGGGACAAAAGTAAAATGCCTGAAAATCGTATTATATCCAATAAAAAAAAATTGTTTGTATGTTTTGATGTCAATAATTATGAACTGAAACAAGAAATGTATTTGGTATTTATGGTCGTGATAGTATGTTTTTCGTAATGCGAAGTTTGTTAATGTATTGTGGTTTGGGGACAAATGTGATAGTACTCGAAAATTGCATTTAGTCTCTCGGACAACCATTAAACTACGCACAAATTAATAAAACAAGTAAAATATTGTTCACAATAATGCTAGAAAATATTAAAAGGAATATAATTAAAACCAATTTTACACTTTATGATTTAATATTTATTAATTATCGTTCAGGGACATGATACGTGTACCGTCGGACCAATAAAAGTTGATCGACCCATAAATAAATATAGTTTGTATTTTTATATGTCTAAACTAAATTTATATGTATGTATGTATGCACCAAAATAACTATGCTTATTTGGCGACATTATAGTACGGCAAACAATGCTTTTTTAGGCCATAGAGTATAGACTTTTTCATAGACTCTTGGCACGCACTCGCTTATCCTTCACATAAAACACACAACTTGTATAATTTAAAACTTTATGATCAGATAAGAAGACGTAATCATTGTTATGAGTCACATTAAGTAATTGGTCGGCTGTATCCAGCGTGGACGATATACTGTAGGTATTGCACGGCAATCCTGTTGGAACCCACTATCTTGTTTTATATCTTGTTGTTGTGGCGGCAGTAGTGACCCTGACGACTGCCGCCGGTCCCGCGGTACACGAGATACATCGCGTGCAGAGCACATGTCCTACCACTGTAGCCGGCAGCAACTGTTTCAACTGTTAAGGACCATGCCAGACTCTGCACCACCAATTTGGTATCATTTACACATAATAAAAATGTTAAGAAAATATGTAATGGATATAATATGACCATTTAAAATTGAATACATAATACAAAAGTTGCGGATAATACAATGTAAAAAAAGTAACTCAACCCTTCTCGTCGACTTCCTACTCATCAGGCGGCCATTTGCATTATTTCTACGCATAAACGATCAACAAAATGACTTAAATGACTTAGTAGTAAAAAAATCCTGTTGAATAGTTAATCACATATAATTATTTAAATAATATTTATTAAGTATGTATATTGTATGGCAAATACAACTTGAAACGATAATAGCATCGACAGTATAGAAGGTGTCGTTGAGATTATCGTAAAAGTGACGTTTGATAATTATTTGTGAAATTCGAATATTCGTCTCTGACATTTTCAAAGAGTAGGGTTAGGACCGATAATATCGAATAATGTTTCGTTCGTTCCATCATCGTTTCGACATTAATTACGATGTAACTAAGAGTAGGATTCGACATGACTAATGCCACGATTTATCGAATATCGATTTTAGGAGTAGGACCCCAGGCTCTGGCACCAAGTCAGGGTCCAAGCAGTGAGCCAACTGTATTATAAGATAAATCATTACGATACATTTATGTTTGTCACCTAAGAGGTCTTGAAACTGAGGTGAGACGATATTATTCTTTTATCACGGTCCCTTTTCAGCCATGTTTAGCGTGTGAAGGAACAACATCGAAACAACTAACTATTACAATAAGGGCAACTGACTGAATTGTAAATGACAGAGCGGTCGCGGTTGGCCCAGATATCGTTCATATATTATGAACCGATGACCTTTATGAACTTCAAGCCAGTTATAGTTAGGTACATCGGAAACAGACTTATCACTATAGTACTCAATAACAGTAGATAGTAGAAACATATATTTTCAACTCGTATCACTTGATAAATAAATGACATCATTAAATAAACAAACTTTATATTATCGTGCGCAACAAAATAATTGCATGATTAAGACAACAACAGGATAATGTTACGGATAATAAACACATTAAAAATCTAATTAGTTTTTGCTTCGTTCCATTAAATGTTTAACAGTTCCGTAACTACCTACATTGGAATCTAACGAATCGAAATGACTTTTAGTATTTTAGTGTGACTTTGTATAGTTTGTATGAATAGTTAGGTATCATATTTTTATTATTTAATAGTTTCATTTTATTTTGATTTTTATATATGTATATGTCGCAGGGATATGATCAAAAACAGTGATTTGGTCAAATCTCGGAGGCTGTAAAAATAACAACACGATTTTATCATTTCTCGAAACAAATCTAGTGATTTGACCAAATGCCAGAGTTGGTTCCGTGAAAGGGCAAAAAGTATTTTCTTTGGTATTTATAAGGTTTATTTGGTAAGACTTAGACATAATTTGGTAAGAATTTAGTATCGTATCGCAGGTGGAGTGAGGTGAGAGGGGAAGGGGAGGTAGAGAGATGTCATCTGTCCCCTGGCTCACTCCCCCACTCCCATGAAAAGGTCTCTTGAAAATCAAATTAATGTAACCTGACCTCAAAACAGACTTTTCTCTCAGAGAAAATTCTCTAAAGGTCAAGTAGAAGCCCCGTTTCGCGGGTCCCATATTATTACAAAAAAATCACGAATGGGGGGTATGACTCAGTCTGATGCTCGCTTTTACGTCCTAAGTTCTTCTAGACGCATCACTCATTGTCATTTCACGGAACCAATCCTGGCATTTGATCAAATCACTAGATTTGTTTAGAGAAATGTTAAAATCGTGTAGTTCTTTAAACAAACTCCGAGATTTGATCAAATCACTCAGGGAATTGACCCAATCTCTGTTATTATTATTTCCCTGCGACATATACATAAAATTATACGTATGTATATAAAATTAAGAACAATTTGCATTTAACAATATTATGTTATATCAGTAGAGATGGATCTTGTATGTTTCTAGTGTAATATAAAGTGACATTACCTCATTGACATGCGGCACCAGTCTTGTATCATACACCATGAACCCGTCGATGCCCATTTCTATTTCTCTTAATTTAGCTTCCAATACTTTGTTCACAACATTCTTCGTGCTGTAATGACATTATAATAAATATCTGTAAAAGCCCATTCACACGACGCGTCGCGTCCGCTTAGACCCAACAACATCTATGTGTTTAGCGTGGTGGGTATGGTATCCAATCGTCAATTATTAATATTCACTTTATGGACGTCATTTTTGCTATCGGGGATTTGACCCTTTGGATAAGCTTTGTTGGTAGGAGAAACGAGTCTCTGTTTATTCAATTTATCAAACAGACCGTCAATAAAGTCCCTTACGACCACTACTCTATCTCTTCCACGAGAATAGCGAAAGTAACAATATTGGCTGATTTTGAATGACACTTTCTATTCATTATGTTTACCATGTCTACCAGTAGTCGTCAGTTGAAGTCTATTATGTCACAGGGCGAAGGCAACGTTTTTCGCCGTTGTGCTTAGTATCAATTCTATGCAACTTCCTTCAATGTATAGATCCTGTCAGTTCGTCTTATTTTCTTTTCAAGACGTATCCACCGAGGATACCAACAACTAACGACCGATAGCAATTCTATCAGCGTTTAGAAAAATCTCTGAAAAACTAATACTAAATCAATTCCTTTCACACTTTACGGTAAATAATCTACTACACTCCAAGCAAATTGGTTTTATGAGGGGAAAGTTAACCATTGATGCTGGAGCGGCATTTGTTAAACACGTGTTTGACTTTTAGAAGGAGTCCCGTGATGCAATGGCTATTTTCTGTGACCTTTCGAGGGCTTTTGGATCTTAGTGCCCTTTTACTCATGCTTAAATTTTATGGTCTTTGCGAAAATTCTTTAAAATTAATGACTTCTTACTTAAAAAGTCGCAAACAGTTTGTAGACATTTGCGGTATGCAATCAAAAGGCTCCAATGTAGAGATATGCCACAGGGCTCGAACCTTGGCCTATCACGATACAAAGTATAAAAATTGTATAGACATTCATTTATATGAGAAAAAGTCCTTTGCTTGAAAAGACCACAGAAGTAATTTGTTCTAAAGTTTAAGCCGCGTTTCAAGGAATTCCATACATCCAGATGGTGAGGTTGATATAATATGTGTATTCCATATGAACTCTAAAATGGTTGGACCACGGGACTTTGATTGGCAGATAACTCATTTTATAAGGAGATTATTTACCCTAGAAGTTGAATCAGGGTTCTACATATGAAATAGTAACCAAAATATGATGACCAGATTGTGACACCTGTGTATGTGATATTAAATATAGAGATAAATAAATAACTCACCCTGTATCATTTCCTTGTGTGTTGGGATTCAACATAGCAGCAGCCATTCCCCCTGTGGCTGGAGCATTGTGATTGTGGCATGTTTTGATCACCAGTTTCATGTAACTCTTCAGAAATGTCCTCTCCATATTCACGTATTTGTTTCTATCAGGCAATAGAAACTCTTTTTTGTCACCTGTACACATTTACTGCATTAAGAAGCTAAACACAAAATAATAGTCACTCACTTGCACTTTTTACGGATATAATTTATAAAATATTACTAATACCTATTTATATAGGATAGGATTCTATTATTAGAAGAGTTTAAAAATGAAATGAAATTACCTCAAAATGAACAAATTAATATTGATTAACTGTAGTTTTGGAGATATTAATTTATTAAAAAGTTATTGTGATAAGGTGCATACTACTACTGTGTGGGTACTAACCCAAATGACCTTATCTTATTATTTTATTTTGTGGGCAACATTACATTACTTCATAAAAAATGAATGAAATATTCGTGATTTGTAACAAAATGTATGGCCAGACTCAACAAAACAGTAGAACACTCACCAAACTTGGCAATAATGGAGGCACAGTAATCCCATATTCCACAATTTAGACCTAGAGAGTGTTCCCTAAGCTCATACAATATTTGTTCCAGTTCAAAAGTAGACAATATGTTCTCAATCAAAACACATGCTTTAATTATTCCTAGAGGTAAGCCAAGCTCTTTTTGTGTCCAGACAAAAATATCATTCCATAACTTTGCCTCAGATGCACCTTCCAACTTTGATAAATAAAAATAGGGACCACTATTTGCTTCATAGAGCTTTTTCGCATTGTGATACATCAGCAATCCAAAATCTATTAGAGCTCCTGCTGGTTCCTTCCCATCAATCTAAAACATATACCAATATTTGATTATTTATTATAACTAGGCTATTAGATAATATATTATAGTCAATTAACAAAATAATGGACCCGACCTAGAAATATGAACAAAGAAGTCTCTGATTCCTACATTCTTCTGTGAGCAAAACTCTCACAATAACTACAGAAAAATACTTTTATAAATATTAAAATAGAAGATAATATCCTCTTTTAAGCATGAGAAGTCAGAAACATTGATTTAAAGAATCAAGCAAACATTACAGAAGTGCTGGATAGGAAAGGCAATCCTAAAATAAAGTGTTATTTATGTACTTATGTCAAGGAAACCAGATAAATTTAAACATGTCAAAAAATTTCTTTTTGCATTTACCACTTTGGAAAAGGTTCAGCTTTTTAGGAATGATTGGCAAAAGATAGGACACATGCTGCATTTTAAGAAAGGCAGGTGGTACAATTTTATAAAACACTCATAACCGGAACAGAAGTAGAGGGAGACAATTCAGAATTTGGGGAGCCAAACTGTCAAGGATAGCATATGTATGTTGGAGAAGGGTTCAGCTTGGCTACAGTGTGGAAAGACAGGGAAGGCCTATGGCTAGAGGCATACTGCTATAAGAGATATAATAGAAGAATATTAAAGGAGTTTTATTAATCAATTTGTCACTTTAAATGATAAATCTTTTTTATTTCTTTTGTTAGTTTTCAATGGAATGGCACCTATTTCCCAAATTCATGTTAAAACAAGAATATGACAGATGTTTTGAAGGAGTTATAAGGTGATATTTAGTAGAGCAGGATAGGTTGATATCTAGACATACCAATCCAGAAATTAGAACAATACTGCAATAATGGCCAGCCCTGCACTTTAAAGAGCACTGGGAGTCAGCAGGAAGTATTGTTTTACTCATGTATCACTCAGTTTTGATGTAGCCATATTACTAATAAATTTAAATACACAAAAACTTTAATTCACTGATCAAAAACTATGGAATAAAATTCATTTTTCTTCAATAGATGTAAAGTGCTTATGGTAATATACTATTTAATTAAAGCTTGTGCCACACTCAATGTTAAAATAAAAATTTTATTGTTTCCAATTTATTAATTATGTAATTAGTGAGGATCACCACTTGCCGCTTGGTTGTATCATTGCTCATCTAAGATAAAAAACAAATAGTTATTAAAGGTATTTAAAGGCTATTTTCTGCATCTGATGTGAGCCTATTTTGAGTGAATACACCCCGGGTACATCTTTCCCAAGCCCAGTGCAAGATGATCAACTTCAATATGATCACTATTATGTGGTTAGTTCTTCTCACAATTTTTTTCTTCACCGTAAATGTCAATTAAATGTACATTTAAATTCCAAAATATAAAAATACAAGAAGCAATAACATAACAAAATTACTCACTAAAATATCATGTTCAATCATGTTCCATGCTCTAGGCCTCAGCATTAAGACTGGGCAAGTTGTGATACTAATGGGCGCACCAGCAAGTTTTCCATTTACTACCAAATTAATATTATTAAATGCTAATAGTTGGTTTCTCCATGTAGGGCAATGTCCATCATCAAAATCTACTTGAATTCCCTGAACTTCAGAGTTGAGAGCATTTACAAAATGAGCTGTGTTTGAAGCTGATACATCACCTAAATCTAGATGACGATTCCTAAAATTAGGATTATAATACAGTGGAAGAAAATACAGTTAAATAAAATAAGAAGGTAGCAAATTGTTTGATCAGTGAGTGACAAGTGTGAATAAAAACGAAATGATACCATTGTGCTAAATGAGAAGCGGCACCCCAAATGTTCAATTCACAAATACAATACATACTGGAGTCTAGATGGTAAAGGCGAAATTTTCCACGAATCACTGTTACCAATGTTACATTTTCTTAAATTCTGAAAGGATTTCAGTTCAACTCTTCGACGAGTTCTGTTATTGTATAGCTCCACTATCGCCTTATCAAATTCCCTGTGCAGTTTGGTCAAAAAATCTTTTGATTCCGTTGAAAATATTTTTCTTTGAATATCTTCTAATTTAGGTGCCGGAGATTGTAATAGCACAAGAGATTCCATTTTTCTTTAACACTGCAAAAATTCAGAGTACTTATTTAACCGAAGTACTTATAAAGGAAATATCGAAATCCATCTAGTTTACGAATAAAATAATAATTAAAACAGTTTAGGTATATTTTATTATTTTAACAAAATACACGTTCATCGACATCAAGGATAAAGTAATATTTGGTAAATATATACAAAGAGAATTCAAACACTACGTTAATCCCGGTACACACGCAGCGACTTAAATCGACGGTGACTCGCTAGCGACTTATGACTTTTGTGTCTATATTATAGCGATTTATCAGTATTCGTTTCGCAGTAGAAGGCAGTAGACGCAAAGAGTATAATAATATATAGGGGAAAGTAGATGTGTATACCGGTGTCTGTTATTAACTTTTTTATTTGTGAACGTTTCTTTGTAATGTCCGAAGAAAGGCGTCGAATGTTACTAGCGCTAGCAGCCGTTTACATATATGACAAAGAGAGAGAAAAGAAAAATAGAAGATGTTGGGCGAAAAAATGGTTACTTCAAAGACCAAGATATTCGCATATAAATTTAATGGCCGAGCTAGCACTACAAGAACCGAACGATTTTAGAAACTATTTACGAATGGACTCTTGGTCAAATCAACAGTTGTTGTCTTTGTTGGAGCCAATGCTAACACAACAAGATACGTGCATGAGAAAAGCGATAACAGCTCACGAACGATTATCAGCTACATTGCGATTTCTAGCAACCGGACGATCTTATGAGGATTTACAATACAGCGTTGCAATATCTAAGCAAGATAATTCCAGAAACATGTGATGCGATCATAGCTACATTGCAAGAAGAATATTTAAAGGTAGGTTTAAAGGTGCTTTTTAGTAAAACTAAACTTTTCTGTTACGTATTTACTATGTGCTAACAGTTATACATTATGGTTGAAAATTATTAAAATACATCGTAAGCTTTTGAGATGTTTTAGAATTGAGCAATTGGGTTTCTGCAATTTCTAGTGACTGATTGTTCGTCTCCTGAGGAAAATGAACTAATTGACCACTCACAGGATCTATCAAAAGGCTTTGTGAAAAAGTATCATCAGTAGTAGCATTTGAATTATGAGCACTTTGAACATTTTCATTTTGAGAAAGCAATTGTATATTAACATTATGATTTACATCAATACGACTTTGACAAGAGAGGGAATTCATTCGTGCTTCAAACAAAATGTCGTTAATTAATTTCTCCGCAAAAATTTGTTAATCATTTGGTAAACTCTTTAAAATACCAGCCCATGATTTTGTTGTATGTTCCCAGTGGTCTGTCGGAATAGGTTCGCTGAGATGAGCATTGATTTTACTAAGAATATCTTCTCTTGGTCTCTTCTTTTTATTACTATCACGAGATGCCGTAGTAGACACTGTTGAGGGTGCTGGTGATTACGTTGACTCCGAAAATATATCAGAATCTACATCTTCATTTCTATTTATTCCTAATTCCTCATCGACAGGTCTCTGAAATAAAATATAAATATAAATACCTATTTTTGTTCTAGTTTCCTGAAACTGAAGAACAATGGTTAGACATAGCAAAAACATTTGAAGAAAGGTGGCAGTTTCCTCATTGCTTAGGAGCTATAGACGGGAAACATGTAAAAATTGTGCCCGCAGCAAATAGTGGATCATACTACTTTAACTATGAAAAGTATTTCAGCGTTGTTTTATTAGCAATAGCAAATGCAAATTACGAATTTATAATGGTAGATATAGGAATTAATGGCCGAATATCTGATGGTGGAGTTATTAATAGAAGTATATTTTATGAGAAACTAAACACAGGATCCTTAAATATAGTGAAACTGTTTTGCCATACGTCTTCGTGGGGGATGATGCATTTTCTTTACGCCCAGATTTGATGAAACCTTACCCAGGTCCATACTTAGGTCCTCAACAAAGAATATTCAATTATAGACTATCAAGAGCCCGTCGCATTATTGAAAACGTTTTTGGTATTTTAGTCAATCGATTCCGAATATTCAAAACTTCAATCAATTTAGATGTGAAAACCACTGACAAAATAGTAATGGCAGCATGTATATTGCATAACTTTTTACGTCGAAAATGTAATCAATATATCCGAGTGGGTGTGAATATTGAAAATTTAGGAGATGGCAACATAAGCACAGGTTACAGAGCCAACAACGAATTGTTAGATTTACAAATAACGAATCAAGGTCAAAGTCAAACCATGGCTAGATATGTTCGAGATCAATATATGCAATATTTCAATAATGAGGGCAGTGTTTTGTGGCAAAACCGTTTCAATAATTTAAATATCTTTTCTTACATAATGTTATTTGATAACAATATGAATAAGCAAGTATAGTATACGAGTCCTAAAGCATAAATTGTATTTTTATTTCGCATCTTACCCGATCTTTGTTTCCAATTTTAATGTTAGTTGAACTTCTAGTCGTCTCTTGATCTTTCAAGAAGTTGAGTAAATCATAATACCATAATGATGGAGTAGGAATATCTTCCACAGCCATTCCGGATTTCAAGCTTTTTTCAATCTTTTTGTGTTGTCTTCGCCAAACATCCCTCATATTTTATTTTTTTTTATCACAAAATCTCGATCAGCGTTTTGCTCCACCTCCTTAAATTTTTCCACTTTAAAGTCACAAAGCTATGAGATATTCTCATAGCTTTGTGACTTTAAATCTCTGTTTGAGTAATCTTTACTCTTAACCATCCATAATGAAGGTAATTCCCGGTATAATTCTATAAATTCAGTTACAAAAGCCCGAGAATATTTGGGCATTTCTTTAAGAATGTGCATATTACGCGGCGGATGGTAAAGAATCTTCTACAGTGCAAATATTTGAATTTTGATAAAACTACATATGAATATAAGTACTACAGATCTAAACTAGACTATTAGAAACCATATTTTGTTTATTTAATTTAGAGAAATTTGGTTCCAAGCATCCAGATTCTAATTACCATTCGTGTCCCATTTTACATTTTGATTAAGTTTTTGTTCAATATAGCTAAATCCCTTTTGAAGAATGTAATTATAGATCAATATTCTTAAATAGCAATAGTTTCCTTAGCCCTATACACAAGTTGTTTTACATAAATAACATAAATTAAGTAGAAAGAATGCTCTTAAAGTATGTCTTCGGGTAACTTTATAATTACCGTTTAAAAAATATTCGCCTTAATTTACTACCTAAAAATTTGAGGATTCATACCCTGAACTGCCTTAACAAGTTTGCGCCAGTTTGCGCTCGGCGCCCGACCAAACTACACGCATCATAGACCGCATTTTTTGGCGCCATATTAAAATTTCTCGTCGTGGTTTGCTTTTGTCGAAATATAGTATAATCGCCATTTTCAATTTTTATGGTTAGGAGATGATTATTTCTTTAAACTGAAACGTTTATTTAAGTTGTTATAAGATCCGTTTTTAGGCAAAGTAGGTAAAAATTTCATAATCCTTATAAAGAACTCTTTTTTCGACAAAATGTTTGAAATCCTAATTACCAGTTGCATAATTACCATATTTTCCATTACTCTAAATTAAATGGTAATGAGTAAATTTTGGAAATGGTAATTATAATAATTTTTAATTGTGATTCCTGTGTTGTGCACTATCGAATCCGTTTAATCGTTAAAACCGTATGATTTCTTATATTTCAATGTGTTTTAGCCGCGAAAATTTTAAAGAAATTAGTTATTTTTTGACAGGAATTTCACAAT
Organism: Leptidea sinapis; assembly: GCF_905404315.1. NCBI lineage: Eukaryota > Metazoa > Arthropoda > Insecta > Lepidoptera > Pieridae > Leptidea > Leptidea sinapis. The sequence continues at coordinate 13,088,447 of NC_066286.1, read as the reverse complement.
GCCACGCACTAAAGAATAGATACTAGAGAAGGCTAAATTAGCTCGGAGAGAAAGATACGCTAAAATTAAGTCTGATCCAGAAAAATACGCTCGAGAAAAAGAGAAGGAAGGGCAGAGGTACTTAAAAAGAAAAGAAAGTAAGAAAATTTTAAGTATTAAACATTTGACACCAAAAGCTAAAAAGTTACAAAGGAAAAATGGAGAGAAAATTTCAATAAATTTTACCAAAGGAAACTATTATTGAAACGAGGATAACAACTTATGGATGTTAATACTCCGAATGATAGTGAAACTGACCCCTTAAGAAATGATAATGATGAGGAACATGAACAGCATGATATACGAGACCACGATACAAACCCAGAACCAGAACATAGAAATGACGAGGCCAATCCGATTTTTCAGAATTTAAATAAGAAGATAACAAAACTAAAGTACATGATGCAGAAAAAAGAAAAGATGTATACATTACAAAAACAAGAATTTCAGAGAAAACTAAATAACTACAGAAAACTTTGTCAGAGACTGAAAAAACGAGTAGAAAGTCCAAATTCTAAAGCTCTGAGACTAATAAATGACAAGTCAAAGATAAATGAAGTCAAGAAAAAGGTTTTGTTTGGTGAAACTATGAAAAAAACGTTGGAGACTAATTATCAGGCGCTGAAATCAAAAAAAGAAAAAAAATATATTTAGTGACCACATACTTCAACAAACATCAATACTAAAAGAGCATAAGGTCTTGTCTGAAACTAAACACTTCTGTTAGAGAAAGAAACGAGGAAACAATAAAAAAAAATATTATCAAAAGTTAAAACAGGATATTGTAACCTTTTTTGACAGAGACTACATTTCAAGAATAACTGCTGGAAAAAAGAATGTATATCCCGGGACAAGACTAAAAAACAACGAATATATTTATTAGATTCTATGAAAAATCTTCATAAAATTTTTGAAGCAGAAAATACCAAAGTTAGTTATTCATATTTTTGCAAGCAAAGGCCATTTTGGGTACTCATACCAGATGTCAGTGATAGAGAAACATATTTGTGTAAAACTCATGCGAACATAGAACTATTGTTGGTAGTATTACATTCTCGTAAAATAATCAAAGAAAAGGACTCTGCAGAAGTTATCAATAGACTATGTTGTTCCAATACATCATGCTTGTTGAGTAGATGCGGTACCTGTAAAGATAAAAAGCTTGAATACTTGTTAGATAAAGATGAAGCAATAACATACAGTAAATAGGAACATAAGAAAGAGACATACGTCACAAGGGGTGTGGAAAAGAAAAAAAAAAGAGTTATCGCAAAGGTAAAAGTAACTGCCCATCGAAAAGAAGCTGTTGCAATATTTGAAAGTCTGATTCCAGAATTTTTGAAGCATGAAGGAACAAGAAGATGGCAATATACTGCTTTGAAAGATCTAAAATCTAACTTGAAGAAATGTGAAGCCATAGTTCACATTGACTTTAGTGAGAACTATGGCTAGTAGTTTGTTGAAAAAAATTATTTAATATATTTTTAAATAAAAGTTTATACTTTTATCTTCTTGTTATTTGATTTATAATTACCATTTCTCATTACCTTTACCATTTTCTAATTACCATTTACTATAAATATCATTACCGTTCACTGAAAATGTTATACGCCGGTCAGTTAAAAAGTAAAAGACTAAAATAGTTCCCTTGTACAGTTTCTTTAAGTGTATGTTAGCAGAAATGTAAAATTTACTCAAAGAATGCGTTTTGTCACAACTTTTATGCAATCTCCTAACATGAGGCAATATGCGCATTTTCAAAGAATTGCCCATTTACGTAGGTCCGCCATTTTAAAATCGCTCACGCACGGCGTACACGTCCACACAGCAAAGATGTTTGACTGTTTGGCGACTGTCGACTTTTCAGATTTACAGCGATTCGATCGCCGCATTTACAGTGACCATAAATCGCTGCTAATATTCACGTCCACACACAGATTTTGAAATCGCCAGCGAGTCGGTATCGATTAAAGTAGCTGCCGTGTGGACCCTACTTTAATCACAGAACAGAAAAAATAAAATAAAAAGACGTGTCGCACTCGGGGACTGCCGCGGTGAAGATGCAATTATAATTATTTATTTATTTTATTTATGCAGTATTTTTTTTTGATAAAAATAATTAAAAAAAAGGAAACGGGAAGTGAGTAAAATTTAACTTGCAAGATTTGATTACAGACAGACAACGGGACAGGTGAAACTAAATAAAAATGCTTGGCATAATAACAAAAATTAAAAAAACGTGATAAAAAAAAAGAAAAAAAAAATATGCTCGAACCTGGGATCTTCTGCACAAAAAGAATACGTGATAACCGCTGTTCCACGGCAACTGTAATGACCGTGCCGAAATATCTAAATACATATAGTAAGTAAGTGTTATTTTCGTTACGGAATTTCTGGATTCGGTCTCCACGCTCAAGGCCCGCGATAGAAGCTATGCAATAGCTTAACTAGTAGAAGCCATCGTGTCATTTTACTATGGAAACCGATGTCGCCAAACTCACACATTTATCTATCAAATAAGTAATACACACACTTAATTCCGGCTTTATGATAGGCCTAAATTCACAATCACGAAAAGACATAACTGCAAATTTATTTACATCAATTTCAAACTTAATACAATTACGCTAATCTCATATTCTTAAACGTGATTATGACAACCTCAGAACTTTTTCTTAAATTGCGAAAAATAACACATAAAAACTTGAAGTAAAAGGAACTCTGTAACCATAGATTTGATATCTGTCAAAATACCTAGTGTTGTACGAAACTGAATAAACATATCGATAAGTTTGTAAAAACTAGAAATGATGTATGTAATCAGGGTTTATAAAGTATATTAGCGATAAAGTACGTCATAAGTTAAAATAATAAAAGGCCCTTATTTAGCTCAATTCAAATAATATCAAGACAGTGTACTCGAATAGTCTTCGTAAGTTACAATATCAATATTATATCTATCTGGGAAGCAATAGACGCATCAAACATAGTTTTTTTAGTATTCATCGTTATTCTGAATAACCCAGGGGCCAGTAAGCCATGAGTTTTTATAAATTGTACTGCTTCCATTCGTAATGCGTGTGCGGAATGAAAATTTCCAAAACAAGCAGTATCGAATGATTAATAAAAAGAGAAGGTACTGATGAAGTATTAATAATCTTTGTTACGGGTTTATTATGTAAATGACACACCTTTGGTAAATAAGAACTTATATTTCTTGCACTAAATCAACTGTAGCCTTATTACACCTATTATATTTAAACTAAACTAAAGCTAAGTACTAAGACTACTTTGGACGCCAGGAGAATTTTATTCACGTTGGAGGGAATTCTACCAAAACCCAAGCTCTCGGCTGCTCAACCTCTCAGGGTACTCATGTATTCATTAAAAGGGCATTTCCATAGGCTAGGACAATAAAAAATAGTAATATTATTTTCAGATACAAATACAAATGCCTAACTTCTATCCCAATTAGATATAAATTCTGTGCAACTTACCCCTTTCCTTGTGTTTTAATAAATATTTTTGATGGCACAAACTATTTTATTAATATAACAAAACTATAACCATGACGACATATAATATAGGTCACATTGACGATTACAAAGGCACGTGTTACTTCATTGCACAGCTGATCGCTAATGTCAATGACCGACCGTGACATTCGTTATGAACCAATAATCGAGAAAGAAACAAAAAAAACTAAAAACGAAAATGAAGCCAGGATTTGAACCCACGACAGACGACAGTATAACGCTTCACGATTCTATCGTCAATACCGCTAGACCACGAACGTTATGACCAACAGTGTGAAATTATCTAATATGTTATACTCAAAGAGTCGTAATACTAATTCATAACATTCCCCCAACCTACAAAAGAAAAATAATATATATATTTTATCTAAAATATATATATTTTATTTCTTCTATGCATCAGCCCACAGTCTTTAAATCTTTTGCATGCCAAACGCCAATCGGTTTGCCATAAGCATTATTTTACTGAAATACATTATCCGACATTTTTTTTACAATTATAGCTTTTTCAAATTTTGGTGCAAGCTTGGCCATAAATTTGGTTCCCGCTTTTGACAGGAATTTTGTTCGTCTCCATACTATATCGCCCTCTTTAAAGTTTGCTTTACGACGTCTTTCGTTATAAAACCTGAGACTTTTGTCATGTGCGAGCTTTATCCTTTGTTCGACCTCTCTATGTAATTTCGATCGCGATTTCAAGCTATGTAAATATTCTTCAATGTCCACACGTATCGGTTGGTTTTGCACTATGTGTTGTGTACCAACAGATTCACCAGTCAGTTTCACAGGAACGGATGTTTCTCTGCCAAATAATAAAAAAGAGGGTGTGTACTCAGTAGTTTCATCAACTGATGTCCGTATTGCGTGTGCAAATTCTTGCAAATGTTTATCCCATTCATTATGTTTTCTTGAATTAATGTAAGACGCTATCATTGTGCCAACAACTCTGTTTACACGTTCCTTAGGATTGCTTTGAGGATGATAATTAGGAGTATATCAAATCTGAGTGTCATATTTATGTGCGAGATCTTTGAATACTTGTGATACAAATTGCTTTCCATTGTCACAGATTATAGCTGAAAATTTGCCAAAAAACAAGAACTGTTTCTCTAAAATTTCACAAATTTTATCTGCTTTTCCTGTTCTCAAGGGAAACATTAATGTGAATTTACTAAATATACAGGTTATTACTAAGAGCATTGTGTTAAAATTCTTGCTTTTTGGAAAGGGGCCCATGAGGTCTGATGATATGACTTGCCAAGGTCCAGTAACAGTCCTGTCTTGACCCATATGACCTAAGGGTGATTTCTGTGATACTTTCACTTTTGCACAAGTTTCACATTTCCTAATGGCATTCAGCATATTTGGCCAAAAGTAATGTTTTTTCCTGAATAAAGTCTTGCGCACTCCGAAATGGCCTGCTGTAACATCATCATGACAGTGTCTTAAAATATCAGATCTCAAAGACTGTGGAATGACTAGTTTCCAGTCATTCGATTCATTGGGATATTGCTTCAAACAAATTTTCTTGTATAAAAGAGCCTCTCTAACCTGCCAATCGTTACAATTATTCTGTTCACTTCCAAATTTAGCAACTTTACTTTTATACCACTCATCCTTATGTGTATCTAATATCCTTATATTTCCCCGATCGTTGTCCATAATTGGATCAACACACCTAGACAGGGCATCTGGCACCACATTACTTCTGCTTGGTCTATGAACTATATCAAAGCTAAATTGTTGTAACTTCATAGCCCACCGTCCTAATCTACCATGCGTATCTTTCATATTGTGTAGCATTTTAAGTGCACTATGATCAGTAATAACTGTGAAGTGAGTACCATCTATGTAGGGTCTGAATTTCTCAATTGCATAAACTATACTTAAAAGTTCCCGTTCGGATGTCGAGTACAATTGTTCACGGCTATTAAGTTTCCTACTTAAATAAGATATCGGTTGTTCAGCATTATTAGTTTTTTGACAGAGTACTGCGCCAATTCCTTTGTTGCTTGCATCACATTGTATTATAAAAGTTTTACTAATCTGGACAGGAGATGACCGGTGTCGTAGTGAGCAATGTTTTTAATTTAAGAAATGCTTTTTCTGTCTCATCTGTCCAGACAAACTTTTTGTTTTTCTTACCTTTTGTCAAATCATGAAGTGGAGCAGCAATTTGTGAAAATTTTTTAACGATTCTCCGATACCAACTAGCGATTCCAATGAACCTTCGTAATTCAGAAATATTTTTAGGTCTTGGAAAGTTCATGATTGCCGAAACTTTTTCGGGATCAGTGCGCAGACCATCTTCATCTATGATGTAACCTAAAAATCGTAAACTCGGCCTTGCAAATTTACATTTCTCAACATTTATTGTTAATCCAATGCTGCTAACTTATATTTATAAAACTCTAGTGGAATCCGTTCTCCTATACTATATAAGTGTATGGGGTGGTACCTTTAAAACAAAATTTCTACATATTGAACGTGCACAACGATTAATAATAAAAATCATATATTCCAAAAGTAAATTCTATAATACTAGCAAACTTTACCATGAAACATCACTACTTACAGTCCGCCAGTTATATATTCTGCAATGTATATTAAAAATTCAGAAATATAGAATCATTGACTCTTCCGTTACTTTGAAAAGAAACCCCTATACTGTCCTAAAACACAAAATCGTAAGAACAGAATTTGCCTCAAAACAATTTGTCACACAATCCACCAATATGTATAATAAAATTAACAGATCCCTTAATATTTATTCACTTACATTTAGGGAATGTAAAATTAATGTTATTAAATGGCTAAAACACTCAACTATGAAGATACGGAAAAAATACTTAAAAATTAATTAGATTAAAAATTTGTAAACGGTTTCTAACTATAAGATATTATTTAAAAAAAAATGTATTATTATAAAACATAAAAATTAAAAGATTTACAGCCCGTTCACAAAATTTGCTCCTATGTATGAATTTATTTATCTACTTAAAGTACCGTATATATATTTTTATATAGGTTTAATATATATATATATATTGTTAAGATGTTATATTTATGTAAGTTCCTATGTTTACGTGCATATATATATATATGTGTGTGTGTGTGTGTGTGTGTATCATAATATGTTTCAAAATCAGTAATAATAAGTAACTACAATGTTTGATATATTGTACATTTTTACTATAATCTTTATTTATATCAAAAAAAAATGTTTGTACATGATCCTAACTCCCATGTTTATGTAGTCGTCCGGCTGCGTACCTGCGGCTAGCATGATGCTAATATAACCTGATCCACATTGAAATTAATGACTTATTTCGCGTGCGATCGCCCGGGCCGACTAGATAACTGGTTTTGTTTGTTTATAATCCAATTCACTTGAGTCAACAACTTCCTTACTTTCAGTTTTTAATATTGTTTTGTATAACTTGCAATGAGCGATTCTCTCCTAACACAGATTATCTAAATCTACCAGGAGAGTTTCATATGTGATTGTAAATGACTGTGTACAAATAAAGAAATTTTGAATTGAATTAATCCAGCTTCTTCCAGAATATTCATTACCTGTCTCAGGATTTCTAGGTGTTCTTGAAAGGTTTTAGAGCAGACCACGATATCATCAAGGTAAGACCACACTTTACCCTCTAAGGTGTCAAATAATATGTCCATTAACCGTTGTTGCGATTGTGACGCATTTACTAAGCCAAATGGCATTACTTTGAAATGAAAAAGGCCTCTACCTGGAATTGCAAATGCGGTCTTTTCTTTGCTAGTTTCCTCAAGTTCAATTTGACAAAAGGCCGATTTTAAATCAAAAGTGCTAAGGTATTTTGCATTACCTAAATTATCGATAATGCTAGATATTCTTGGAAGTGGGTATGTGTCCCTTTTTGAAACTTTATTTAGCTGACGACTGTCTAAACAAAGTCTGTTGTTACCATTAGCTTTTTTAACAAGTACCACCGGTGAACACCATGGACTGTGAGACGGTTCAACCACATCTTTTTCTAACATTTCATCTAATTCGCTTTCGATTTCTTTCTTAATGACCGGAGAAAAGACATACTGTTTCTGATATATTGGTTTACTGTTCCCTGTATCTATAGTGTGCTTAATAATTTTAGTTCTACCTAAACCTGTACCTATACATTTCCGTATTTCTTCAATAATATCAGTTAGTTGTTGTTGTTGACTTTCATCTAAATCTTCTTTACTTGTTAAATGCGTTGCTTTATCTTCAATGTTGTTGACTTCTGATAATTCTTTTACCAATACTCCTTTAAATTTAAAGGAAATTTCAAAAATGTCAAATAATCTTTACCTAATATCATTTCTGCGACAAATTAGGCATAAGAAGCATCGTGATATAGTGAAACTGATCCTTAAAACTTACCGGAACATCAAAACCTTCAGTTACAGAATAACTGGCACCATCTGCAGTTGCAATATCCATAGATTTTATTTTCTGTATTTTAGCCCCCAAGTGCTTCAAAGTTCTTGCAAATTCACTATTTATGACTGAACAAGTGGCACCTGTATCTAATAATCCGTAACAATGTTTATTTGTATGTATGGCCTGTTATCATTTTCTTTCTTTAGGGTTAAGGGTGAAAGTGCTTTCTTGGACATGATGATACGAATAAAATTTAGCCAGTTCTGCCACTCTTTATTAGTTTTAGAGGAGAGGTTCAGTTGGCAGGTTTCAAACCCTCCTCTTTGGCGTTTCCCTTGCAGGTGCAATCTTTTGCAGTTACGCCAAAATGACCACAACCATAACAAAATATACGCTGTTTTGGCATGGTGCAAGATCTGAATAAATGACCAGATTCACGACAATTCCAGCACCGCATGTTCACACTACTTTTATTGGTGGTTTTTATTTCATTAACTAAGTCATTGTTAGTCATAGAATTTCTGCTCAATTTATAAGCTAAATCGGGTTCTAATGAGTAAACTGACGTTTTCGGTTCCTGAAACTTGTCACAATTAATTTTAGTTCTTTCAATGATACGCATAACATTTATTAGATCGGAAATAGAACAGAAAGTGTCCCTACATATGGCCCTTTGATAATATGGTTGCAAATTTTTACAAATAATCATAATTTTTTCTGATTCAGTAATTTTGTTGGGGAGTCTATTAAACATATTTTGCATTACTGAAATAAATATGAGTACTGACTCATTTTTACCTTGTGTTCTAGCTTTTGCTTCGGTCAATAGTTCCTCTTAGAAGTAAGGAGATTGAAATGTCCGTTTAAGCAAAATTACCAGCTCATTCCAAGTACTTATAAACTCTCTATTTGCACGAAACCACATTAACGCATCATCCTTAAAAAATCAATTGCATGACGCCATAAATCATCCTCAGTTGCGTTCCTAGCCTCCTGGAGCCTTCCTCAACCCGTTCAATAAAAGCATTCACGCTAAATTTATTGTCAACATAAAAATGGACACCCCATTGACTTATAGGTACAAGCTTGCGTACTGGTCGAGTCTCCTCGAATGAAGTGGAATTAAATAATTTAGAGTTTCGCTTTTTGCCATGAAAAGTTGGACTTTCAAAGTCCTCTTGCGCAAAACGTACCTTTTTCTGTTCTAAAGAATCTTTTAAAATCTGATCTTCTTCTACTAACACTCCGTGCAATTCCTTAGACGTAGATGCCATAGGTTTCGTCATCATATTTTCTTCCTTTAAGAGATTTAAATTTTTTTTACTATCCTCACCTATGGAGTTATGTAAAGCCTCTTTCATTTCCGGAGTTATTTCCTCCCCATCAGTCACCAGTATGTCGTCTTTGCCCTCTAAATCTTTTAAAGTTATAACAGCCTTATCTAATAGTATGTTACGCCTATCTCTGTCTTCCTCTTCCGTAGGCGCGGCCAATTTCAATCTGTTGACAATGTGACACAAACGAGAAACTAGACGTTTGTACAACTGTTTATCTGGCTTTTCTTTTAACTCTGAGACATAACGCATAACATTGCATATTTTGTCTGAACAAATGTCTAGTTCTAGTCCCGGGGTGGTAATAGATGCTTGCGGTGACTTTATTTCATAAGAGACTATCATTGAGCTTTCAGCTTCTAACATTTTTTTAAGATAATTTTAAGAGCTGAAACTAAGCCTGGATGAGTATACCCCCGACACGCAAGTTCGAATTCGACTTCATCTTTTAACAAAAATTGAGGATCCATATTTAATATACAATTAAAACAAAATACTATATAAAACTAAAATTAGTTGATTACAATAGCGGTATTGTGTGCAATTGCCTTATATTATGTGTACCTAATATAACTAATGTAGAATTCTTTAATTACGAACACAAAGAAAGAAACTTTTATTTTTATCCGGTAATATAAATAAGTAAATACTATCGTGATTTTATACAAACTTAACTATCAATAATACCATTATTCGCAAAAAAAAATTCAACACAATATACAGAACCACAAAATAAACTTTTCGCAAAGAAGTATAAGAACTCTAAAAGTATGTACATACATGCACCAAACTGATTATTGTCATACATAATATTTTAATCAAAAGTAAGTCTTATATATTATCTTATTTAGATCTAAAGTCTGTAAATGTTAACAATAATTAAACAAAATAATTATGTGCCTAATAATGTAAACTAGTATCTATTAGAATACACTATCTAACTTAATCTATCTACTTAACCTATAAGTAACCACAAGATTAGGCAGTATTATATTATAGGTAAATGCAACAAGTTAGTGTGACTTTTATACCTAACTGCTCGTCAAATATTATTATGCTAAGCTTAGGTAGATGTATGGGTAACCGCATTGAATTACTATTCTTTGTGAAATTTAATTGCATACAATACACAATATTTTACAAGTTACAAACCCACGGCAGGTATATGCCTACTGCCACTATGTAACTGCCACAATTAACTTATGATTAAATTAATATATAAATAACCAACTTATGAATTACAATTAAGTATTAGCGTTATAATATACGCAAGCGCATCAATCTTATACTTCAACTAAAGATGTGTAAATAGGTATAAACAAGTTAAGTTAAGCCGTATGTTGCTGCCGTTAAGCAGCCAAAGCATAACCACGATGTCAAACATAACCCTTTAGTTTTAACGTTGGGCGCTATTTTGTTACGGGTTTATTATGTAAATAAATGACTTTGGTAAATAAGAACTTAAATTTCTTGCACTAAATCAACTGTAGCCTTATTACACCTATTATATTTAAACTAAACTAAAGCTTAGTACTAAGACTACTTTGGACGCCAGGAGAATTTTATCCACGTTGGAGGGAATTCTACCAAAACCCAAGCTCTCGGCTGCTCAACCTCTCAGGGTACTTATGTATTCATTAAAAGGGCATTTCCATAGGCTAGGACAATAAAAAATAGTAATATTATTTTCAGATACAAATACAAATGCCTAACTTCTATCCCAAATAGATATAAATTCTGTGCAACTTACCCCTTTCCTTGTGTTTTAATAAATATTTTTGATGGCACAAACTATTTTATTAATATAACAAAACTATAACCATGACGACATATAATATAGGTCACATTGACGATTACAAAGGCACGTGTTACTTCATTGCACAGCTGATCGCTAATGTCAATGACCGACCGTGACATTCGTTATGAACCAATAATCGAGAAAGAAACAAAAAAAAACTAAAAACGAAAATGAAGCCAGGATTCGAACCCACGATAGACGACAGTATAACGCTTCACTATTCTATCGTCAATACCGCTAGACCACGAACGTTATGACCGACAGTGTGAAATTATCTAATATGTTATACTCAAAGAGTCGTAATACTAATTCATAACATCTTGTTTGTCTTATCATATATTATATTTTATAATATGATTTACATATGCTACAAAGATCGCAAACATTTCCAGTATTCATAGTTTTCGATCTATTTTTGACAATTTTATGACGTATTTCTGCTCTATGATGTGATGAGGATTTTTTTACTCCACTTCGACTCAACCATTTCGATGGAACCTTAATATATGCCAAATATTGAAATGGAATCAAAAAAAATGTTTGTCTATATTTAAAAAATGAACGCTTATCTAGTTTAACTGGAATCTTACACATACTTGTTAAATAATAATTAACTGTACCTAAGAGACAATTAAGGCCCTTACCTTACTGCCTCAACCTTACCCAGGTTGGGGCAAGAAAGTCCTCGAATGGCGACCACATACCGGAAGGCGTAGTGTTGGTAGGCCCCCACAAGATGGCCCGACGATGTGGTCAAGATCGCCAGAGTAGGTTGGATGGGGGTAGTGCAGGACCGATCGTCATGGTGATCTTTGGGGGAGGCATTTGTCCAGTAGTGGACGTCTTCCGGCTGAAATGACGATGATGATGATGAAGAGACAATTAAAACTATTAATTTGAATTCATCGTAGTCTCTCTTGTACACAATTACCACAACCATATTATAACATTTTGCTTACTTACACCCTTAACGCATGATGCATCTAAAAGAGCAATACTTGAATACAATTTATAAAGATAAAATTTATTTCGATAAAATTATATCGATATGTAGCACAACAAACATGCACTTGTTGAGTAGCAATATATTTTTATTGTTTTACATTAATTATTCTACCATAAGTTACAGGCACACTACGGCATATTGATATTTTTTTAAAAGATAATTATGCTTCACTTGATATCTAATGACTGGTCTCACTTGAGCCTCGAGTAGGTACATTTGTACACAATAGTGGCGACAATGTAACGCCCACATGCCACTTCCACCAGTTTTTTCTGTTCCGTGACGTTGATATATATATTTTTTTCTTCTTTTGGCAATGGCGTTTACTTTTTGCCAATGACAAACGTTAATATATATTAGTATTAAAATGTAAAAATAAAGAAAAATTTTAAAATAACATTATACTGTTGGTTACTTAGAATAATAAAAATAAGGTTGTTTACGGCATAGTTAATACCAAAAATAATTCACTAGCCTGGCGCAACTCTCTCATAAACTTGAAAATGTATGACATTGTACTAAAAATAATGGCGGCTAACGCTGTCTCGCTCTAAAATATATTCGACTCTTTTGTATGTTTAGGTTTGAGTGTTCAAATTCAAATTCAAACTCATTCAAGTACATTTTTATTCAAAATAGGATGTGAAATCACTTATTGAAAGTCAAAAAAAAAACTACCACCCATTCCAAAGTGAATGCCTCAGGCCTGAGAAGAATGGGCGCAACAAACTCAGCGGGCTTTTTTTTTTCATCAAAAATATGTTTTACAATTAAAGAAACATTTACAAAGTAACATTGTACAATTAAACTTATTATTTAATAGCCTGAGGGCGGTCGCTCCATTCCCAATCTGTGATATCATTAAGAAAGTCATTTATGTTATAGTAACCTTTACCACACAAACGTTTTTTAACAATTCTTTTGAATAACGTAACACCTTTGTTTTGAACATTTTCTGGGATCTTGTTGTAAAAGCATATACATCGCCCCACAAAAGACTTACTAACTCGACTAAGCCGAGTAGTAGGCATCATCAGTTTATGTCTGTTCCTGGTGTTAACATTATGGTTATGACAGTTTCTGGCAAATTCACTTATGTGCCTATGAACATACATTACATTATCAAGAATATATTGAGAAGCGACAGTCAAGATGTTAATTTCTTTGAATTTTGCTCTCAATGATTCTCTAGGACCTAGGTTATAAATAGCGCGAATAGCCCTCTTCTGCAGCACAAATATTGTATTAATATCAGCAGCGTTGCCCCATAGCAATATACCATAGGACATAATACTATGGAAATAACTAAAGTATACTAGTCGCGCCGTATCTATGTCAGTTAATTGTCTAATTTTTTTAACCGCGTATGCTGCAGAACTAAGTCTGTTCGCCAATCCTTCAATATGGGGGCCCCATTGTAATTTGGAATCTAGAGTTATGCCAAGAAATATAGCAGATTCCACCGGTTCTATCACCTCTCCGTTTAACAAAACATTTGCATTTACATTTTTGACATTTGGTACGGTAAATTTAATGAATTTAGTTTTCTTGCTATTTAACAATAGGTTATTAGCGCTAAACCAGTACACGATGTCAGATAAAATATCGTTCACTTCGTCATACATAGTTTGGTTTCTTTTCACTTTGAAAATCAGTGAAGTGTCGTCCGCAAACAATACTACCTTATGTTTTTTCTCTATAAGATTAGGAAGATCATTTATATAGATAAGGAAGAGGAACGGTCCAAGAATAGACCCTTGTGGTACCCCCATACTGAGAGGAGTCCCAGGAGATCTCCTGCTATTCACGTCGACCCTCTGAATTCTATTGTTTAGATATGAAGTCAGAAGATCGAGCGAAGTTCCTTTTATGCCATAGTGGTATCTTCGTAGCTTCCTGACCAGCGTTGAACGTTGAACACAATCAAAAGCCTTAAATAAATCACAGAAGATGCCAAGTGCATTCTGCGATTCCTCCCAGGCATCAAAAATATTCTTGATCAGCTCAACACCTGCATCCGTTGTTGAACGTCCCCTAGTAAAGCCAAATTGTTTCAAATGAAGTAACTTATGAGAGTTAAAGTACGTAAGCATTTGGCTTAAAATTATTTTTTCAAAAATTTTACTAAGGGTCGGCAAAACCGACACAGGACGATAGTTGTTCGGGTCAGAAGAGCATCCCGACTTAAATATTGGTGTAATTTTACTATGTTTCAGAAGGTCAGGAAACACGCCACGATTAATACAATTATTAAATACTATTGGTATACAAGGTATGGTGCTATGACATCAATTATTGAACTTATTATTTTAACAGAAATGCCCCATATACCAGCAGTTTTTTTCATGTCATGTGATATGTCATTCATTTAAAATAAAAGTGTTTGTTAAGAATTTTCGTTACGAATTGTCGTCGTACAGAAGACGGACGAATAATTTTATTGTAGGCTGTTGCTATTCGTCCGGCAACTGGACGAATAAATTTAATTAGTCATCCGATTATCGGATCAGAGAGAAAAAAGACATCATTGAATGAAATTTGGGTTAAAACTTAGTATCCCGTAGCACGAATTATGTGGTAATAAATATTTAAATAGATTAAAAATACAAGGTAATGCACCGTTCCAGAGAAAAAAGCATTATAACCTAACCACCAATTATGACATTTTTAAGAGTTGGACATTTTTATGGGGAGGAAAGAAAGGGAAACGTCTAGAAATCGTTTCTGGCACTCGCTACGCTCGGCTCGTGCGTTATTTCAACTGTTCTAACATAACCTAACCTAAACAATTTTTATAAATCATAGTGATAGAGGTTTGGCCCACGTATATAGTGCTACTAATCTTATTAAAATACACAATTTTCAAGAAAATAACGAAAAAAAATTACAACCTCTGAACGGGTAAACACGTAAATAAAACACAGATCATACATTTCGTTTTCTTTTACTTTATTCGTGTATTATTCAGGGTAATTACTTAATTATTTATAGAATAAATGCGTAAGACATTTCTGAGCTAGTATGTAATAAAAACTTTTAAAGAATGTGGTTATAAAATCTGGCTGGTCAGATGGGAGTAAGAGAATTTTCATGGCAAAATTTTTGGATAAAGGAAGGTAAGCAGTAAAGAACAAATAATAAGGTACTTAAGAATGATTAAAAGTGATAGAGTATTGATTTAATTCAACTAGAGTAAAAATTATAATATTATAATATAACTGTAGTGTTTGACACTTTTTTATCGATTGTGGATATTTTATATAAAATTATTATTAAATTTATTTTTATTTATTTCATTTTTATGGTATCTATATTTTTGTTTTATAAGTTTATTGATCTTAAAATAGTTTATAATAATAATAATAGTTAACAAGTTAGTAACACATTAGCCATAAACGGCATGCAAATTACATTACCTCCACATCATTATATAATAATAAAATTCTAAGATTACAGCACATAATATTTCATTGTTACATTATATTAGCATCTACACAAAATATATATGTCATATACATATTATGTAGTCAAAGTTAAACACAAGATTCTCATATTCAAATAATGAATATTGCAATTTTTCTGTGCCTTGTGTATACAATTACGCACAATTTTGGAGTATTTTAAATACTGAGATTTATTTATATCCGATTTCATTTGGTAATAACGGTGTCGTAAATTTCGCTTAGTACTGCAACTTTTAATCCCTTTGTTATCCAGTTATTGCTGTTAATTCTCAATTTAATTTTTATTAGTGGAAAGCTAGCTTGCTAGCTTATAGAAAACACAGAAAGTGTCATAAAATTTTTAAATTCCTGATTTAAATTACGTTCCTGAAATATGTCAAAAATGTAAAATAATAATATGTAATATGTTAAATTTTGGAAATAATTTTTAAATTTGAAAATATATTCTTCACTTCTTTTTATTCGATTTTCGTTTTCGGTCAGATATTTTGAACTAATAAATTGTGCTGTGTCATGATCTGAGAGGTGTAAAGGTAGCAATTGCGCTGTTACTCTATATTTTATATAACTGAATTTGATCTAAAAAGGACTGACCTCGTGTTGGACCATCTATGTGAAATGTAAGATTATACGTTTTAGCTAAATCTCTTTATAAGTTTATTAACCTTTAAAATCCTTTTTATTACATTATATTGTATATGATGTGCAAAAAATATTTAAAGCCTAAAAATTAGGGTTAACTAATTACTGTTAATATGTATTCTGTTATAATTTCAGATTCAGGATCCACGCCTACAACTTCAAAAACATTTATTGCAACATCTGAAAGACTGCCTGAACCGAAACGCAAAACAAAACTATTAAAAAAATATTAATTATGTTAATTGTTGGTTAGACTATATTTATATTAATTTATAATGTATATATATATATTAATTTATCGATAAAAATACGGTTTGATTCCAACCCTATATATTTATTATATTGGCAGCTCTGATATTATGTTGTCAAAATTTAGTACAATACAATACAAGCGACAATTCTCATTATTTTCTATGGCACTCCCGTCTCTTAGACGTAGTGCTTAAATTCTCTTCGGTAATGAGGTCTATAAACGTAACCTTTAAACACCACACTATAGCATTGACTAAGCATCCACCACACTATATCATAGACCTCACACGAGAAAAAGAAAAACTTATGCGAGTCTTATGTAAAGAAATGAGATAGAGTGACTAGATTTTTTGTTTCGCCATGCGAGTAATATGTATAACATATTACTTATATAAATAAACTTGACATTTTTTGTCACTCTAGGTAGGTACAAGTACCTACATATGCAATTATGTAGTTAGAAATTTAGGTTCTGCACAGCACAATTTTAATTTAATTACTGCATCTTATATTTTCTAAAAAATAATTTTATATCGATTTGATTTTATTAAACTCTTGAAAAATGACGTATAGAGTCCGCTTGTTTATTAGCTTCGGAATACGTTTATTAGTTTTCTTGTAGATCCATAGCCTAGGTACGCGTAGTTTTTTTAATAATGATTTTGTTAGTAAATAGGTTAATATAACCTAATAGACAGATATCTTCATTTTTACCGCCCTCTAGCGGTAAAGACGCAAATTGCAATCACTGTATCGATTTTTCATGCATTTAAGATGTTGCATAAATTTGACATTGATTTCACGATCAATAATATTATGACGATAATTTATTTATTTATTTATTTATTAGAAAAGGCTTACCAACTAGACACACAATTAATATTATGACTACTTATAACATAAAATTTCTTATATTTATATTTGTATATCTAACTTATAGGTATGCACAGCGTTGCCTTCATTTATTATTGTAAGTTAAGTAATACTACTACAATATGTGTTTACTATTACTAAAAACTATAATTTTATACATCCAAATTATAAGGGTTCAAAAGCGTATTTTTTAAAATTCCAAATGTATTAAAATTTATATCTATACTACTATTACTATGGAATTTACTGTTATATAATTTTGAGATAAGTTGGATAGGTGAATTTGAGCCATAATTGTTTCTGAAGAATCGTACATGTACTGGCAGATATGTACTAATACGACAAGGATAAGGTGGTACACATAATCCAATCTTAGATAGAAGTAATGGACAGTCTAATTGATTATTTAATAATTTATATAAGAAAGAATTTGTGACGCATTTCTTCGCAATTCTAAGGTTTTCATATTGAAAAATTTTAATTTGTCTTTGTAACTTATAATAGTGTAATTATTAGTGACATAACTCAATTTGGATATAAATTTCTTTTGAACTGACTCAATCCTAGTGATGTACGTTTTGTAATAGGGGCACCAAACTACCGAATTGTATTCAACCTGAGATCTTACAAGGGAATAGTATACTATTTTAAGCGTAGGAATTGATGTAAAAGCCTTGGTGTTACTTAAGAAAAACCCAAGCATTTTAAAACTTTTGTGAGCTATTTTGTCAATATGTTTATCAAATCTCAACTCCTCGTCTAAAATGACACCCAAATCATTGATATGGTTTATTTGATTTATTTGTATGCCATCAATATGATATTTACTCTCCAATTTCTTTCGTTTCCTAGAAAATTTTATAAAATGACATTTGGACGCATTGAGTTCCATCAAATTATTTTTACACCATAACATTACACGATGGATATCATTCTGTAGTTTCGTTTGATCCTCTGAACAATTAACTGTACGATATATTTTTAAGTCAGCTGCATATAACTCGTAATTTGATTCTTGAATACTCTTGGAAATATCGTTTATAAACAGTGTAAACAATAATGGTCCCAAATTAGAGCCTTGAGGAACACCAGATGTTTGTTGAAATTCTCTAGATTGATACCCACTTATTTTAACTACTTGTGGTCGATGAGCTAAATATGATTCTAACCATACCAATACACTTTCTGAGAAGCAGTATGCATCTCTTAGCTTCTTTATTAGCAGGGTGTGGTCGACTTTGTCAAACGCCTTACTAAAATCTGTATACACAGCGTCAACCTCCTTATCATTGCTCATTTCAGTTATAACAGAATCAGTAAAACACATCAAATTTGTAAGGGTTGATCGTTTTTTAACGAAACCATGTTGTTTTTCACTTATTAAATGTTTAGTTTCCCATGAGATTTGGAACAGACAAAAGATTCAAATATTTTGGCAGGAGTACTTAGTACAGTAATTGGTCTATAATTTTTAATATCCGATTTATTACCCTTCTTGAATATAGGCACCACCTTCCCTTTTTTCCATTCACTTGGAAATATACCATCCCTCAGAGATTTATTATATATTATTGATAAAGGTATCGATAATTCCGCAGCACAATTTTTATAGAATACGAGAGGTATACCATCAGTTCCCGCACTTTTATTAATGACAAGAGACATTAACTTATTTTTAACTTCTGTTTCGCTTACCTGCAGGTGATTTGTACTATTTTTATTAAATTTTGATGTAGTGTGTCTATCCTTTTGTGGTGATACAATTTTTGATGTGAAAATATTTAATAATTATTATTATTAAATATTGTGTTATTGTATTGTGTACTTTTATAATTCTACGTCACCAATAGATGTCACTCATCCATGATCCAATGTGAACTCTTATTGTAATTATTATTACACATTATTATGTGTATTTCAATGATATTATAGTATTAAAAGAGGTAGATATGTCACTAGCGCGCCGAAAATCAATCGCCTAAATGGAGCCAATTGGTTAATTTGGTCGTAGTCGCTCTCTTGATAAGAAAACGGTACACACGTGTTCGTTGTTGACAGAATTGCTTACAATTTGATATAAGTACAACATTAAAATGCCGTCTTGTGTTATGGGAAGATGCACTAATTACGAAAGTAAAAAAAAATCATAGAATTACTTACCACCGTTAAGAAATCATAAATTATAACATTTTATTTGATTTCATTATTTAACTATCTAACAAAATAATAAAAAATAAATAAATATGTCGCCATAACAACGCCGATCGCCGCCAAGCCGATCATAGATTAACGTACAGAAATGACAAAATATTGATGCTGTCTGTTGCGGGATGATCGAGGTAGAATATTTTAGGAAATGATGTAAAAAGTTGTTGTTGCAGTGAATGTAATACGAAATATAATAATTTTTAATAAACAAGTGCCTATATAGGTAGCTGAACTAACAAACTACAAAAACAAGTTTTAGGGTAGGTAGCGGATGTAGACAGTGAGCGCTGTTTGTTTACGTAGGAGTTTTTTCAGTAACACTGACCCTTTCAGTATATCCCTTGCTAACTGCAGAAGAATCAATGGATCATTTTATTCTTCTCCAATTACCTTATTGTAATAAACCCTCAACAAAAAGATATTCATAAATAATATAAGATACAAAAAACAATAATTGTAATCTTAAAACTTTTTGGGAGCCGTCGTAATTGTAAAAATGGGACCCTTACTGTATACCAGATACCTTTCGGTTTTATTGTGGTGTCTGTATGTTTTTCATTATTTTTTGTATAAATAATTGATATCATCAATGTGGCAATATATTATAATCAATATAAAATTATTTTTTTATAAAATCAGTGACACATTATCTACATTCTACCTTATTTCAATGCAGTTTTATTATTTTATAGCTTTTACTACATGACCTCATGAATGAATCGTAATTAAGGCATAAATCACGGTGTACTGTAAAAAATCATATCCGACGAATTAACTGTATTCTTTCTATACAAATACGAAGCAATTAGCAAATTAGAGTTATCTCTTTTTCGCTTGCGATAATTGCATTTACTATCCGTCTTTAACTTGTATTCGTAATGTAGTGTGCTATTGCAATATTAAGTTATTCATGTGTGCGTTAGTGTATCATTTTTAAACACCGAATGTTGTCTACGTAACTTATTAACCCTCTAAGTTACTCTAGGTTACGTAAGTAACCTAGAGTAACTTATTATGGGGAGAATCACAGAACACTTTTACTCTAATGGGGAGAATTATGCTTTTAAATATCATTGATGTGTTTGACACGTTTGAGTATATAACTATATACTTTTGTAGCTTAGAAAAACAACTATATAGAGAATTTAAACACTACGTTCAGCCTTCAGTTGCAGTAAACTGACGATATTATCACAATAAGTCTGTGAACGAATAGTGAAAAGCAGTAAAGTGTGAACTATAAAATTATAAAATCCAAATTAAGTATTTGAGATTATGAGTGACAACAATGATAATAATTGTGAAGAAATAAAATTTAAACCCAAAAAGAAGAAAAATATAAGGCAACGATTTAAAGATGAAGATGACGAAGAGGATGAGCAACAGATTCTTTGGAAGATAGAAGAAACCAAGGAACTGCAGAAACTACGAGAACGACCAAATGGTGTTAGTATTATTGCACTAGCAACGGGACAAAAAGTTAGTTTAGAAGATGAAATAACATGTAAAGACCCATTTAAAGTGAAATCTGGTGGTTTAGTTAATATGCAAGCTTTAAAAAGTGGTAAGATAAAGCAAGTAGAAGATGCATATGATACTGGGATAGGCACTCAGTTTTCGGCCGAAACTAATAAAAGGGATGAAGATGAAGAGATGATGAAATATATTGAAGAAAAACTAGCTAAGAAAAAAGGTAACTCATTAAAATAAATAATAAAAATAAACTTAAAATATATAATATATAATATATTTTTTTAAATAAAGAATTTGTTATCAATTTATTTTATAATATAATCAACTCTTTATTTCATACCTCCGTTCTATTTTGAAGTGGAAATATTGAACTAAAATCAAAAATACAATAGTTTTCACTTTGCAGTCACCAGTACTATTAGTACCGGGCAGACATTGTTATTGTGGTCTGTTTTTTTAAAATAAGATAAACATAATTTGTATAGCTAGAGTTCCAGGTTTGAATCCCGGTAGATGCAAACATTTATAATATGATGAATATCAATGTTTGTTTCCGAGTTGTGGATATTTATGTGTATTTATGTATGTTTAAGTATATAGTATTAAATATATTAGTCTCTTGCACAAGCTTATGCCTAGTTTTGGGGCAAGATAATTTGTGTGAAAGTGAGAGATATTACTATTATTACTAGCTGACCTGAGATGTTGACAAAATTCAAAATATTGTTTATAAATTTGTCAATAGGCATTGCAAAAACCTTAACCAATGAAAGGAGTAAGAAGTAAAACAAAAATACATATTTCTGAAGAATCCATATATTATGTCTGTCATCTTTTCTCTTATATAATGATGAATTTCTATAAGGAAAAATAAATTTGATTTTTCTAGAAATTGAAACCAAATCAAAAATCTTAAAGCCTGGATACCAAATTTTATAAAAATTGGTCCAGCTGTATGCACATGAAGAAGTTACAAACATACACACCCACAAACTTTTGCCTATATATTATTAGTGTGATTATAGATAGAAGATTTTTATATTTTTTTTACAGAGGGTCACAACCAGGATAAAAGAGAGACTGATGAAATGGACACACTCAAATATCTTTCACCAGAAGAAGCTGCCTTACTTTCCCTCCCAGAACATCTAAGGGTTTCTTCAACACATAAGTCAGAAGAGATGTTATCAAATCAGATGCTTAGCGGAATACCTGAGGTTGACCTTGGTATTGAGGCAAAAATTAAAAATATAGAAGCAACTGAGGAAGCTAAAATGAAACTCATGTGGGAGAGGCAAAATAAAAAAGATGGTCCTTCACAATTTGTACCCACCAACATGGCTGTTAATTTTGTGCAGCACAATAGGTTTAATTTAGAAAATAATGCTAAGAAGAGGAAAGCTGTTCATGAAACTGTTAAAGTTGAAAAAAGTGTAATAAGTCAGAGTGTTGATAAAATAGTGGAGAAGGCTAAAGGGGAGAGGGCGACAGATGACTACCACTATGAAAAGTTTAGAAAGCAATTTAGAAAATATTAGATATAATATTAACAAATAAACTGATTTCTGTGAATGACAATAATTGGTGGAATCTATTCTTTCTTATTACTTTAAACATAATATTTTTGTAAAAGGTCTAGTGAAAGTGTTTATTTGGCATACTATTTTACACATGTAAAGTGAAAAATATGAGATTGAAATAAAGAGGTTTTGTCAGAATTTTAATAAATTTACCACCATCCAACTTGACCAGAAACCTAATTTATTATCATAATTTTTGAAGATTATGATTTATTGTTGCAAAAATTAAAATTGTGATTGAGATTTGAGAGAGAAACTGAAGTGGCCGTAGGCAGGGCACCTAGTTCGAGAGACAGATGGCCAGTGTTGCAGTAAAGTCCTCAAATAGCAACAACATACTGGAAAACAGTGTTGGTAGGCACCCCACAAGATGGGCCAAAGATCTGGCCAAGATCCCCAGAATATGTTGGATGAGGGTAGAGCAGGATTGATTGTCATATATATCTTTGGGAGGCCATTGTCCAGCAGTGTATATCTTCCGGCTGATGATGATGATGATTTATTGAATAGAATTTATGTAATAACTTACATAATGGAGTATTGTTCCAATCTCTGGTCTAGTATGTAACCATTTGATCATGTGTAACACAGCTGATCAAATTGTCTGTTATCCAGGACTCTGTTAATGCCCAATCACATTGTGCTGTGTAGAGACATACAATGTTTTGTGTCTTTTATGATTTTTCTCTCTGCACTGGTGCAATAGTACAAATAATATAATTTGCTTTTTATGATGTTAGTGTTAAAATAGCCACTAGGTATTTAAAATATTTATTTACTAATAATCTAACAGCTTTATATTATTATATCAGACTTACAAAATATCTTTACAAATACGATACAAAATATTTATACCAATTTAGTGTTTAATAGTACATTATTGCAAAGGCTGTGAGGTAGGCAATTGCAGGTCGAGTATTTATTTTATTTCATGAAAATAAGGGATGAGACGAGCAGGACACTAAACGATACGCCCCAAGCAGTACAATGTAGGTCGAGTATTTATTTTATTTCATGAAAATAAGGGATGAGACGAGCAGGACACTAAATGATACGCCCCAAGCAGTACAATGTAGTGCCGCTCAGGATTCTTCTCAACAACTATGACAAATACTATTTTTGACTCATATTTTTATCTGCAGTCCCCCTGAAAACGAGCTCTGGAAAGGTATTTAAATGTCGGGATAAATAAAATAAAAATGTAACTTTTACGCAAAAATCAAATGTAAAACCGTTCCAATTACACGCGTTTTAATCCTTTAAAAGTGTTTTATTTATACATTTAAGTAGTTAAATTCCCATAATTTTTCAAGTTAACAGTTAATTCCGAACAATCTATCAGGTTATTTCATAACATATAAAGAGAGGTTCCATTCTAAAACGTACCTACACAGACATCGTCATAATTGTCGAAATGAAAGTTCAAATTCAAATATTTTTATTCAAAATAGTATGTGACATCACTTATTGAAAGTCAAACAAAAACTACCACCCATTCCAAAATGAATGCCTCAGGCCTAAGAAGAATGGGCGAAACAAACTCAGCGGGCTCTTTCTTTCATCAAAAATATGTTTTACAATTAAAGTAACATTTACAAAGTGACATTGTACAATTAAACTTATTATTCAATAGCCTGAGGGCGGTTGCTCCATTCCCAATCTGTGGTATCATTAAGAAAGTCATTTATGTTATAGTAACCTTTACCACACAAACGTTTTTTAACAATTCTTTTGAATAACGAAATACTTTTGTTTTGAACATTTTCTGGGATCCTGTTGTAAAAGCGTATACATCGCCCCACAAAATACTTGCTAACTCGACTTAGCCGAGTAATAGGCATTATAAGCTTATGTCTGGTGCCAACATTATGGTTATGACAGTTTCTCGCAAATTCACTTATGTGCCTATGAACATACATTACATTATCATGAATATATTGAGAAGCAACAGTCAAGATGTTAATTTCTTTGAATTTTGCTCTCAATGATTCCCTAGGGCCTAGGTTATAAATAGCGCGAATAGCCCTCTTCTGCAGCACAAATATTGTATTAATATCGGCAGCGCTGCCCCACAGCAATATACGATAGGACATAATACTATGGAAGTAACTAAAGTGTACAAGTTGCGCCGTATCTATTTCATTTAATTGTCTAATCTTTTTAACCGCGTATTTTGCAGAACTAAGTCTGTTCGCCAATCCTTCAATATGGGGGCCCAATTGTAATTTGGAATCCAGAGTAGGTAATGCCAAGAAATTTATCAAATTCCACCGGTTTTATCACCTCCCCGTTTAACCAACATTTTTGACATTTGGTATGGTAAATTTGATATATTTCGTTTTCTTGCTATTTAACAATAGGTTATTAGCGCTAAACCAGTACACTATGTCAGATAGAATATCGTTCACTTCGTCATACATAGCTTGGATTCTTTTCACTTTGAAAATCAGTGAAGTGTCGTCCGCAAACAATACTACCTTATTATATAGGTTTTTTCTCTCTAAGATTAGAAAGATCTTTTATATAGATAAGGAAGAGGAACGGTCTGAGAATAGACCCTTGTGGTACCCCTATACCGAGAGGAGTCTCAGGAGATCTCCTGCCATTCACGTCGACCTTCTGAATTCTATTGTTTAGATATGAAGTCAGAAGATCGAGCGCAGTTCCCTTTATGCCATAGTGACGTAGCTTCCTGACCAGCGTTGAATGTTGAACACAATCAAAAGCCTTAGATAAATCACAGAAGATGCCAAGTGCATTCTGCGATTCCTCCCAGGCATCAAAAATATTCTTGATAAGCTCAACACCTGCATCCGTTGTTGAAGTAAAGCCAAATTGTTTCAAATGAAGTAACTTGGCAGAGCCCAGAACTACAGCCTGTCTTCTGTTTACTATGTAGGACCAAAGTCATCTAAGTAAATCACCTCTTATACCAAGCGCATATATTTTTTTTAAATAATGTGCTCCGCGTGGCCAAAAGTCATTTCAAAATCAATGTAGACAACATGTTTACTTATTTCATCGAAAGTTTAATTAACAAGTAGAGACAAAATTAACAGTTGAGCGAATCTTCATGAAATTATGCTGTTCTGGAAGTATAAATGTATGTAGGTAATAGAGGTGTAATACGTTTCTGTATTACAATCTCTATTATTTTAGCCATTGCGGTGAGGATTGACAAAGGCCTGTAGTTAACGGTCTGGTTTCGTACAATGAGGGCCACTTTCCATTTTGCAGGAATCTCACCGTAACAATTAACGGACAAGGTAAATATAATTGAGAAGGGTATAGCTAAAGTATCAGGATTTTTTTTTAGTAATAGAGGTATTCCAGCACCCTTGTATGGGCAACCCGATGGAAGTTCATAAAAAATTGCGGGGTTTTCAAAAACACTTTTGAAGTGTTCACTTAAGTAGAGCATATCTCAGTCTCATTATTGTGTTTTTTTTCCGTTGTATGACATTGTGTTAGGATGACCTATATTACCCGTTATTAGGGAATAACGTACGACCATAAACGGGTAGGGTCATTATTGATAATAAGTACCTGCATATTATTATTATGATTTTGAATACTTGACTAGCATGTAAACCCAATCATAGTAAACTAAACATGTTAAAAGTAAGTGCTTAGTTAAGCGATTAAATGGTACTTACTACAACATTTAATTATTAAATATAAATCGCAATAATAATGATGTTCAATTGTCAACAATCAAAAACATAAAGAAAGTATCTACCTATTGTTTTCAAAATTACGTTAAAAAAAAGAAGATAAAATTATGTTATTGCAAGCTTTCCGGACTGCCGGTAACTTTCCCAAGCTTGTAGAAGTTGTTATGTTTTAACAAGTTTTACGGCAATGTTATTCTTAAAAAAATTGCAATAACGCCATATAATAATAATAATAAGTATACTCCGGAGCCAGTTCTGGAAAACAGCCTTGCCAAGCTCTACTGGGACCGATCTATCATCACGGACAGAACTATCATTGCTAATAAGCCTGATATTGTGTTAGTAGATCGGTTAGAGCGTCGGGCATTTATTGTTGATATCACGATCCCGTGTGATGATAACCTTGTGAAAGCTGAAATAGACAAATTGTCGAAGTACCTAGACTTAGCACATGAGGTTACTGACATGTGGGATGTTGATTCAACAATAATTGTCCCAATAGTCGTTTCCGTAAACGGTCTTATAGCACGGCTTTCTACATGGTCGGTCGACTGGCGATCTTCTGGTATACCTAGCACATAGGTGGGCGGCGCCTATTGAAAGCTAGGGGGAAGGCCTGGCAGTTGGCCTGGATATAGCGAAGGCCTTTGATCGTGTATGGCACAAGGCGCTCCTCTCAAAACTTCCATCATTAGGGCTTCCCGAGAGCTTTTGCAAGTGGACCTCCAGCTTCCTCACTGGGCGCAGCTTACAGGTCGTTGTCGACGGTTATTACTCGAATCCCAAGCCCGTGAACGCTGGAGTGCCCCAAGGCTGTGTGCTATCTCCCACGCTGTTTCTTCTGCATTTCAATGATATGTTGAACACCTCCAACATACATTGCTATGCAGATGACAGCACTGGTGATGCCGTATACTCGGGCCATGTAGGTCTCTCTCGGGAAATCGTCGACCAGTGCCGGGAGAAACTTGTGTCTTCTACCGAGTCCTCTGTTGAGAAGGTCGCGGAATGGGGTAAATTGAACCTTGTCCATTTTTATCCCCAGAAGACTCATGTTTGCGCGTTTACCACTAAAAGAACCCCATATGCCGTATCACCGCTCTTCGACAACACTTCCCTCAAAGCCTCGCGTAGTATCGGAATACTGGGTCTCGAAATCTCGAGCGATTGCCTATTCCGTTGCCATCTGGAGGGCAAAGCCAAATTGGCTTCGAAGAAGCTGGGGATCATTAATAGAGCACGTCAATACTTCAAGCCGGCCCACAGTCTAGCGCTCTACAAAGCGCAGGTCCGGCCACACATGGAGTATTGCTGTCATCTCTGGTCTGGCGCCATGGTGTTGCAAGAGATTGTGGGCGGCGGTGATCGCTTAACAACAGGTGACCCGTACGCTCGTTTGTTCCTATTCCATAAAAAAAATGGTATCAGCTCGATCCATTTGACCGCGTGCAACGCAGAGCAGCTTGAATTGTCGGGGACACAGTGCTCTGTGAACGGCTGGATCACTTGGCGTTGCGTGGAGACGTCGCTTCATTGTGTGTCTTCTACTGCATTTATTTATTTATTTATTGGAACACCAACAATAGGTATACATGACATTTGTTTACACAATATAGTCTAGTATATCTATTACTTAAAGGCATTCACAGCATTTCATAATAGATATTTACAATTGGCAAAAACAAGACTTAAAAATGAAAACAAAATGCTAGTAAATTAAATGAAACTTATTACCAAATATGATAGAAATTAACAATTTATTAATATATATAAGAAAATCTTATGAAAATATTAATCAATTGCAAGTAATTGTCGTTTGAGATCCGCTAAATTGTCGTTGAAGAGATCTAAATCAGCATTATTTAAAATTATAGAGTTATATGTGGCACAAATCCTATACATAGGTGTATTCCGTCCAATATTAGTTCTCGTAACCGGTAAATAGAAAAAAATTGTTTTATTTCGAGTATTACGTTGAGGTACTTGAACAACTTACTACAACTTACAATTTTGTACAGATATGTAATGTCAAGCATACGCCGACGAGCTGCTAATTTTTGTAAATTGAAGAATTGTAACCTGCTATAATAATCACTTCTATTGCTTATGTTTTTATTGTTTTAACACAGATGTCGAGTAAACGTACGATTAATCCTCTCGATTCGGTCACTATGTACCGAATAGTATGGATTCCATATTGTGCTGCCAAATTCGAGAATGTTCCGCACGAGTGCATTATATAAAATAATTTTACTCTTGTCACTTGTCACTCGCCATATAAAGCCGTATATCTGAGCACCTTTAGAAATTATTTTATTGTAATGTGGAATGAAGTTCAGTTTACAATCTAAAATTACACCCCAATCTCTGACCTCTTCTACTTTTCTTAAATTTACATTATTTAAACTATAAGTTGTTTGAAGTGAGGACCGTTTTCTGGTAAATGATATGTGATGGCACTTGGAAACATTTATAATCATTTTATCTATATCAACCATACTTGAATTCGGTATAAGTCTTGTTGAAGTAACATAACATCGTCCTCTGTTTGGATTATTCTATATAGTTTCATATCATCGGCGTATAATGAATACTCTGAGTGTTTAATGCATGAACTTATATCATTTATAAATAATGTAAAAAGCAGAGGTCCGAGGTTAGATCCCTGAGGTACTCCAGAATAAGCAATAAATTTGGACGAAGACTCGCCGTTAGTAGAAACAAATTGATACCTATTTGTAAGATATGATTCTAACCATATCAATAAGTTTCCTCCAATGCCATATTGTTTATCAAGTTTGGAGAGAAGGATTTTATGGTTCACTTTGTAGAAAGCACTGGAAAAGTCTTTGTATATGCTATCAATTTGTCGTTCATTGTCCATGGCTTGTGCGATGTTATTAATATAATAAAACAGATTAGATTCTACAGATCTACCACATCTAAAACCATGCTGCTTATCATTGAGGTATTTTTTGCAGTGTGACATTAATACTGGGCAAATTAGAGATTCTTATAATTTTGAAAATGTACTTAAAACTGAAATTGGTCTATAATTTTCGACATTGTTAATCTCACCCTTTTTATAAATGGGTACAATGCGAGCCTTTTTTCCATTCTTCCGGGAATGTGCTTGTTTCGAGAGATTTATTGAAAATTATCGTTAGTGGATATGAAAGACCGATAGCACATCTTTTGATAAAAACTGGTGGAATGTTATCAGGCCCACATCCTTTATTAAAATTCAAGCCTTTCAGTTTTTTTAGGACCTCTCTTTCTGTAAAGTTGATGGTATTAAGTGACATATTGTTATATTCATGGGTCGGTATATTGGTACAATGAGAAAAAGAAACAGTGGAGTCAATTCCCCTCCGCGCCCACCAGCGGATCAGACGTACACACTGTGCTCGTTACTTCTAAAATTATAAAGTCCGTGATTACTAATTTTCAGACACATATTTTACATCGTTATCAGATCAATTAACTGTGAAAAGTAGAATTAGTGGTGACAATATTAAGTGGTGCAACAAGCAATCGTTTTGAAAATCATTCGAACATTGGTAAACGCAAGTTATCAATCACCGTGTTGTGACTCATCTTTCTGTGCACTGAAACACACTTTTTACCTTATATGGTCATAAAAACAGCTGTTGACTCAAGGAAGTAAATTCAACGTATCAACTTATCTATAATTTCAATCAAGCAAATAGCGTTGTCGTGGCGGAGTGGTATAACATCGTGAATGCAAAGCACAAGACCTGAGATCGCGTCCGGTCCAGCCACAAGACTTTCCTGTGTGTTTTTGATTTTTTTTTTCTTAATCTTTTTACGTTTTTGCTTTAATTCTGCTGATGCTGCTTACTTATAAAAGTAAATTATAAAATGCCTAGATGTGAACGATCTACACCATCAACTATAACTTTTGACGAAAATCTTAAATTTTCAACACCTAATATGGATAAATCACTATCAGATACGGATATTAACTTGATGGGGAAAGTCAACAAGACACCACCTAATTATGACTTGAACCGCAAGAGAACTAGGGATAAAATGGATGACTCTATCAGTAATCAGCTGGATGAATTGAAGCGAGAAATGCGACAAATGCTGAATACATTTACAAAACAGCACGGTAGAGAGGTTCAGCAGATAAATATAACCCTTAAAGAAATTAAACAGTCCAACGTCAGCATAGAAAACTCTATTGCATTTTTGACTGGGCAGAACGAAGAGCTCCATAAGAAAATTAATCTATTAGAGAGGGAAGCCAAAGAAGACAAAAAATGTATTTCTATGCTTGAGACAAAAATTGAGGAAATCCAGATAGGAAACCGCAAAACGAATTTCATCGTAAAGAATGTGCCCAGGCGAAGCAATGAACTTAAGGATGACCTCATCGAAATGATAATGTGTCTCACCCGCAACTTCGACTGCAACATTTCCAAATCTGATATAAAGGATATATATAGATCACATACTAAGAGCAACGAACAACGTAACGCACCTATAATAGTGGAAACCAGTTCGACCATGTTGAAGGCGGAAGTCCTGAAATTGGGTAAGGCATACAACATAAAGCATAAGTCCAAACTATCCTGCAAACAACTGGGTATTAAAACCAATGAGGATACTCCCATTTTCCTCTCTGAACATTTAACCCCTAGGGGGTCCCGTCTACACTTCCTCGCCCGAGACCTAACCCGATCTGGACTTTACAAATATTGCTGGACAGCCTATGGTAAAGTGTATGTCAGAAAGGACGACCAATCACCATTCTTTGACTTCAGAATCCCTTTTTTATACGAGCGACTTCATTTCATCATACTTGATAGCGGCAAAATTTACTGCCTCTGTCAAAGTTGTTATTTCACTTTTAAGAGGCATTATTTCGGTTGACAGTATATCTCGTATTATTCTCGGTACTTCGGCTTTTGGCGTTTTCCTAATCTCAGTTCGAATAAGATCATAGGCCTTGATCAATTGTGGGTTGACATTCTTCTTCTTCCGAGTCCTCGTTGGTGCATTGTTTTTGACTCCGTACAGGGGTTTCACTATTGTCTCCAAGTCGTTTTGATGAAATCTTACACGCAGGGCATTTCCATGCAGCTTTGTTTTCTTTAGACAATTTTTTGTAATTTACTTTTGCAATATTGACGCATGAATGATGAAAAATATTTTTATATCCACTACAGCAAATACTTTCGTTGGCTAAAACTGATTTTCTACAGCCATCACACACCTTCATTTTTATAACTTTAATTTTTTATCTAAGCACAGTTATAAATGCTGCCCTACTAAATAAAATATTAATATTAATATGATGTGCACATTAATAAATGCTCCGATATATACTCTTTGTTGAGATTACTTCGTGTTGAAATCACAAAAAAAGATGAGGGTACTTGTATAATGCAGTGATTGGAGATCGTTCTTCTGTTATGTTATTGGTTTTAACAATTAACAATTAAATGTCCACTTCACACTGATCTTTAACATATAAGTTCATTACAAAATTGTTTTAAAATCTAAACAGCACTGTGCTTCATTAATACATACGAAACATGTGAATACCATTCAAACTTTGATTGCGGTCAAAAATGGTAAGTTGATTGTCAATATCTTTTGATTACATCCACTGAATGATTTTTAAATATTATAATAATTTAAAAAGGGAAAATATAGATTCATACTTAAATGACTTACAAATAGATTATTGAAGTTTTTCTATCCCGTTTTTCTACTATTACTTATTTATCACGGGGAGTGTTCCGAAGAGCTGTTTAACCTGATTCCTGCCGCCGAATTCCACCTTCGCACGACACGCTACAAGTTAGGATATCATCCCCACCATATGGATGTGTGGCGGTCCTCCACAGTGCGGTTTTCAAGGAGCTTTCTTCCTCGTACTACAAAGCTGTGGAATAAGTTTCTTGTGCGGTGTTTCCGGGACGATACGACATGGGTACCTTTAAAAAAAGCGCGTACACCTTAAAGACCGGTAACGCTCTTGTGATTCCTCTGGTGTTGCAAGACAATGTGGTACGCTCGTTTGTCCTCCTATTCCATAAAAAAAAACTTTGCTGATATTCCTCAGGTCGTCCCACGAATATGAATCAATTTATAAGAAAGTAAATTAAAAACAGGGTAGGGCCGAGTACTGACGCTTGTGGCATGCCAAAATTAATGTAAATAATTAATGTCAGTTGGGTCACTAATTATTTCATTCATATCAACTTTTTAGTTCTCCCAGTTAGATACGATTTCAACAACAAAAGTTGTAATCCTCCAATGCCTACATTTTTATAACTTTCAGATGAGTATAAGTATAGAAACACTATCAAATGCCCTTGCCAAGTCTAATAATATTGCTAAACATTTTCTTTTTCTTTCAAGTTTTTGTGCTACATAGTTTATAAGATCTTCAATAGCATTTGCTATTTTTTTTTGCTGACATTTTTTCGCGGAAACCCTTTAACTGATTACTAGAGAAAAATTCCTGTTGTTTTAAAAAGCTAACTATTCGAAGGTTTATTACTTTTTCGATGATTTTTGAGAATACTAGTAAGAGAGAAATCGATCTATAGTATGAAAATACAATACTTGTCTCCAGTTTTAAAAATTGGTGTGATTATTGACAATTTTAGTGACTTAGGACTCCTGATGATATGCATAAATTACAAATATAACTAATCGGGTCTGATATAATATCGGCAACCTTCTTAAGAAAAATGCCAGAAATACCGTCTCATCCCGTAGAATGAGTATCATTTAGTGATTTGATTATATTTTTTATTTATTTGAATCGGTGGAAAGTAATTCAAAAGAATCTCGGGTTGCATTTCCATGAACGTAAGTAGATGCTAATTCCATTTAACTTTTATTTATTTTTTTGTAGAATATTTTCTGCGAGGGATTTCGGAGTGGTAGTGCCATGTTGGGTCCTCACGGACACAACCGAATTGGGTGGCACGCCCGGAGAAATACCACTCCCCCACACGAAACCGGCGTGAAATAGCGGCTATGCCGCTGTGTTTCGTCCGGTAAGTGGGGTATCCGGAGGCCCACACCCCCCTCCCAAATATAAATGGCAGCACGGACTAAAAATAGACTACTCCAGGACGGTACCAGGCTATGCAGCCCTGGAGAATCCATCCCTGGGCGTCCACAATTAGGGCCTGTACCTAATAGTGGTTGCCCAGACTGCCCCGCGTAATCTGGAGCGGGCAAATCTGCACTGACTCGGGGCAAACAGAGCAGGAGGCTCAAACCACCCTCCTCCACACTCGCTGTGGACTTTTGCAACATCAGGGGGCTTCGCTCAAATTTAAATGCCGTCCACTTTCACATGGAGACGGCGAAGCCGGCCCTGCTCTTTTTAACCAAGACACAGATATCCTTTCTGGCTGTTTCATCTTACCTTTCATACCCGGGGTATAATTTGGAACACTGCTTTATACCACGGGCAGGCGTGTGCGTTTACGTCAGGGAGGATGTCTGTTCTCGACGCCTGAGTTTTCTTGAAGGACATGACCTATGTCATAGGTCATGTCCTTAGGCTGTAGGATAGCCATCATCTGGCTGCGTGTAGACTGCGATGACCATCCGCGAATCTACGCATGCCTGTATAGGTCCCATAGCGGTAACGCAGAGACTGACCGGCTCCTCGAACACATGCAAATGGCTCCAGATTCCGTGTTGGAGCAGATCCCCACTGCAGAGATCGTGTTTCTTGGAAATTTTAACGCCCACCACGCCGAATGGCTAGGCTCACGTACCACCGATCATGCAGGGAGATCTGTTCACGACTTCGCCTTAGCATATGGTCTGACGCAACTGGTTATTGCGCCAACGCGAATCCCAGATGTGAGAGATCATACACCTTCACTGTTGGACCTTCTGTTGACCTCACATCCGGACGGCTACCTAGTTCCGTTTCGTGGAGCGCATCACATCTGCCCCAAAATATTCCACTTCGTGATGATCACGACCGCTCTGTCAAGAGTGTGACGACGAAGAAGAAGACCTAGTTTCCGTTGACCCTCCTTTGGGATCGTCGGTCCAATGCCTGGTCCGGAGCACCGTGCCGATCACGCGCCTAACACGGCCCCGCTTCTTAGTGTGGCACCATAGGTCAGTAGAGTGCGACGAGATGCGGTGCTTTTTTGCATCCTACTCGTGGAGGCAGATCTGTTTTTCGTTGAGAGATCCAGATGCCGCTGCTGACGCTGTTGCTGATGTGGTACTGCAAGTTAGGGAACTCTTAATTCCATCCTCCTCTGTGCCTATCGGTGGCAGGTCCCAACCATGGTTTTACCGCTCCTGCAAAATGGCCTCTCGCTGAGAGCAGGAGTGCTATCAGGCTTGGGTCAATGCGGTGGTATCTAAGGATGTGAATTCCAGTGAACTTAAAAATACTTCAATCATGCCTCTAGGTCCTTCAAAAGAGTTGCTGAGGCGAAGTCGAAGCACATTAGCAGAATTGGCGAGAGACTTGCACGCCTTCCCTCGGGAACTCGTGCGTTCTGGTCGCTCGCCAAGGCTGTCCAAGGAAACTTCTGCCAGCCAGCAATTCCGCCACTGCATAGGGATGATGAATCGCTGGCCCATGACGCGAAAGAGAAAGCTGATCTCCTGGGCTCCCTCTTCGCGTCCAACTCGACTCTAGATGACCAAGGTGCACCACCACCGCATATTCCGCTGTGCGAGTTATACATGCCGGAGGTAAAAATCCGGTATAGCGCCGTGCTTAAGGCGCTTCTCACCTTGGACATTCACAAATCGAGCGGGCCCGATAGCATTCCCCCGATAGTTCTGTGGACATGTGCTCCGGAACTGGCGCCGGTCCTTACCCGTCTTTTCCGGCTCTCCTACTTATCAGGCGTAGTCCCGAAATTATGGAAGGCGGCTTTAGTGCACCCGATCCCTTAGAAAGGTGTACGCTCAGATCCGTCCAACTACCGCCCCATTGCCATTACCTCCATTTTCTCCAAAGTAATGGAGTCGATCATCAACCGCCAGCTCTTGGGATACCTAGAGGGGCACCAGCTGATCAGCGACTGCCAGTACGGTTTCCGTCAGGGTCGCTCAGCTGGTGATCTTCTTGCATACCTCACCCATAAATGGGTGCAAGCGGTTGAGTCGAAGGCAGAGGCGTTGGCGGTGAGTTTGGACATAACGAAGGCCTTCGATCGGGTGTGGCATAAAGCGATTATAGTGAAACTGCCATCCTATGGGCTTCCTGAGAAGTTGTGCAAATGGGTCACTAGCTTTTTGGCTGATCGGAGCATCAAAATTGTAATCAACGGTGCATGCTCCGACTTAAAACCCATAAACGCTGGTGTCCCGCAAGGCTGCGTGCTATCCTCTACGCTGTTTCTTCTGCATATAAATTATATGCTGCAAATCAGCAATATTCATTGCTATGCAGACGATAGCACAGGGTATGCTTCCTACACCGGCCGTGCCAACATGTCCCGGGATAGCGTCGACGAGAACCGGAACAAACTTGTGTCTGAAATCGAGACCATGCTTTGCAAAGTCTCAGAATGGGACCAACAAAATTTAGTCCAATTCAACCCCAAGAAGACACAAGTTTCACCACTAAAAAGTCTCCCTTTGTTGTATCCCCTTGATTCGAGATCACTCCTCTAACTGCCACAGCCTGTATTGGCATACTTGGCGTCGATACATCGAGCGACGTTGAGTTCCGTGGTCACTTGGAAGAGAAGGCCAAACTGGCCTCAAAAAAGCTTGGTGTACTCAGTAAGGCGAGACAGTACTTCACTAAAAGCCACCGCCTGCAACTTTATAAGGCGCAAATTCGGCCTCACATGGAGTATTGTTCTCACCTCTGGGCGGGTGCTCCCCAGTACCAGCTTCTTCCATTTGACCGCATACAACGAAGAGCGGCTCGAATAATCGACGATCAAGTCATCTCCGATCAGCTTGATTCTCTAGCATTGCGTAGAGATGTGGGCTCTCTCTGCATCTTCTACCGCATTTATCACGGAGAGTGCTCAGAGGAGTTGTTCGGGTTGATTCCAGCGGCCGAATTCCACCACCGGACATTACGTGCAAAGTACCATCCGCATCACGTAGACGTCTGGCATTCCGCAACCGCGCGTTTTGTTTGAAATTTCTTGCCTCGCACAGCCACTTTGTGGAATCAACTACCGGCAGCGGTCTTCTCGAACAGATACGACTTAGGGACCTTCAAGAAAAAAGCATACTCCCACCTTAAAGGCCGGCAACGCATTTCTTGACACACCTGTTGTTGCGGATGTCCATGGGTGGTTGCCTCACCTCTCCCCATCCTGTGAGCCTCGTGCCCGTTTGCCCCCTCTCATATAAAAATAAAAAACCTACCGAAGCAAAATATTGATTGATTAGCGGAGTTGTCACAGTTATTTTCGATGTTTATCAATAAACTTATAGAATTATTTTTCATGTTTTTGCGATATTCAATAAATTCATTTTGTTCATATTTGTAAGTATTTTAAGTTTTGTCCTAAACAGTTGCAGTAATTGCGGTACCTTTTATATGTACTTACTGGTTAATATAAAATTATTTGGGTCTTTTTTGCGTCATACTTTAATCATTAAAATCATAATATTGCACGGTGGCCATCTCGGATTTAAAAAATTATCCCAAATTCGTTCTATGCACCCTCAAGAACCTCGGATACGATATCAATATTGTTGAAATCATAAATTTGCGCAGCGGCTATTTTGTATTTCAAAAATAATAATATTAAATTCTTTATTGCCATACAAATCATTACAAATATAAAAATAACAATTAGGATACGCGATGAAACATAAGGCAAAAGGAAAAGGCTCAGCTTCACCTGACATGGAATCATGGATTTATGTTTCCATGCAGCGCCGTTTTTCAGCCTTGCCCTCCTCCCTGAGGTGTTGAGCTGGAGTTGATGTATTGTGGCTCCCCGATTAACTAAGTACATAAGCTATCTTTTTTTTTATAAAATGTAATATTAGAAAAAAAAAAGTGTTCTGATTACCCTTGCAAGTGTATATAAGTGTTGGTGTGTGAGTGTGTATGTATGTGTGTGTTTGCGTATGTGCGTGAGTGTGAGCGTGTGTTTATGTCCGTACACAGAAAAAATCTTTTAGAGAAAGATATTGCCAGTGGAAGTGGTTCAATTTCTCCGCAGCAAGTTGTTTTTTAGTAGAGCAAAACAGTATTTTTTTAAAGGTCTCGATACTCATGTTTCTTTAGAGGAGGAGGTAAGTAATTCCATATTTTTGCTGCAGAGAATCTGAAACATCCCCTAAACCGAGCTGTTTTGTGCTTAGGGATTATCAGGCCGAGTTGTCTGTTTGCACGCAAGATGTGTTGTACGTTAAAATCTTTAACCCAATGGAGCTTTTCAAATAAATATTCAGTCTTCTTGTTCCAAATAACCTTTTGAGTTAAACAAGAATAGTGAAGTTGTCTTCTTGCACTCATGTTCAGGATGCTCTTGCTATTCAAGTAGGGAGTTATATATGCTTTCCTGGGTATGTTGAAACAAAAGCGTACACATGAGTTTTGCACTCTTTGTATTGCCCTCTCTGCGCTAGCGGTCAACCTCGGCCCATAGACGGAGCTACAGTAATTGAACTGCAATAGTACCACAGTCTCGCACAGAAGTAAACGCAAATCTTCTTTAAGACAGTTTCTAATTTGATACGAGGTCTTTAATTTAAAAAAAGCTGTTCTAATTTTAGTATTCATGTGTTCCACAAACTTTTGTTCACCATCCAGTAGAACTCCAAGGTTACGTGCGGACGTTACCCTTTCTAAGAGCACGTTGTCAATTTTTATGCCCAGGCTACTTTCCAACACTGCATTAATTTGGGTTTTCGTTCTTAGGACTATCATTTGAGATTTTGTAATGTTTAGGACCAGGCTGTTATTCTCCGACCATGTGTACCTAGATATTTCTAAAATCGTCGTTAATTTTATTAATAGACTCTATAGTATCTTTTTTTTATCAAAAGAGTAGTAACTACAACTGTGTATCGTCTGCATAAAGAAGGTATTTGCAATGTTTAATATTATTGTGTAATAATAATAAAGCCTTTTTTTTATTTCATATCCATAATATATGTACATTTCAAATGTTGTTATTTAGTGTTAGTTTATATTTTTCTTAATATCTATATGTTAGTACGTGTTACTTATTTGTATGGGTTATTTATTTATTTGGATATGAACTCCTCCTCGGGTGAAGGCCTCCTCCAACTTTTTCCACGCGTCTCTGTCTTTACCCGTTATTTGCCAGTCGTTCCCGGCTATTTCCATTACTTCATCAGGCCACCTACTTTTCGGTCTGCCTATTCGTCGTTTTCCTGTAGGTCCCTTCCACTGCGTGTTTCTGAGTGTCCACCTGCTGTCTTTATAGCGAGTTACGTGACCAGCCCATTGCCATTTCAATTTAAGGGCTTGGATGAGGGCATCAGTTACCTTAGTTTTTTGTCTAATTTCTTCACTTCTGACTTTGTGTATTTTCCTTATTTTTAATATGCTTCGCTCCATGGCTCTTTGTGTTGTCCTGGTCTTCTATTTAGCTCTTGTCGTGAATACCCATGTTTGACAGCCATATAACAAACAGGGTATTATGCAGGTATCAAATACTGTTTTTTTCAAATTCAGCGAATAGTCTCCTTTTAAGATTTCCTTGAGCGACCAGAATTTTTTCCAGGTTATTTTTGTTCTGCGTTAGACTTCGTCTTCGTTATTTGTTTTATTAAATGATACCTGCTTACCCAGGTAGATGTAGCTGTTAACATATTCTATACTGTTTTCTTTGACTCTGATGGGTAATTTGATGCTGTTTGTCATTATTTTGGTTTTGGTAGCATTCATTTGTAATCCAAATTTTGAGCTTTCTTAATCAAGTGTGCATAGCATTTCGCATAGATCTTTGGATGTTTCAGACAGGATAACTATATCATCAGCAAACCTGAGATGACTTAAATAGCTGTTGTTAACTTTTAGTCCTTTGGCTTTCCAGTCTATATTTTGGAATATGTTTTCTAACACAGCAATAAATAGCTTAGGTGACAGGGGGTCACCCTGTCTCACTCCTCTTTCAATGCATATTGCTTCACTCCTCGATTCTAGTCGAACATTACTAATACAGTTACTGTAAATATGTTTTATGATATTAATATACTTTGCGTTGATGTTCAAACTGCTTAGTGACTTCCATATAGAGCTGTGGCTTATGCTATCGAATGCTTTGGTATAGTCGATAAAACCTAAGTACAGAGGTTTTTTTAATTATTGGTACTTTTCGATTATTTGTTCCAATGCATGTATGTGGTCAATTGTACTAAAGCCAGAACGGAAGCCTGCTTGTTCCCTGGGTTGTGCAATGTCAATTTCGTATGTTATGCGTTTGAGAATGACAGATGCAAAAAGCTTATATAAACTTGCCAGTAAACTGATTGGTCTGTAATTGGTGATGTCCAATGGGTTTCCTTTTTTGTATAGCAGTACAATATCCGACTTACACCATTGATTGGGGAAAGATTCAGCTTCAAGAATCATATTAAACAATTTTGTTAGGTGTTTAAGTAATACTGGTGCACCTAATTTAATGATTTCATTGGTTATCCCATCTCGACCTGGGCTTTTATCTGGTTTTAGTTGTTTCAGCTGTGCATAAATTTCTTTTTCATCTATAGGTCTAATTAATTGGATGCTTTCAGCTTGGTATCTTTCATTGAATTCCACAATTTCGTCGTCTTTTCTTTTATAGAGTTCTCAGTAATAAGTACTAGCTTGATGCATAATATCTTGTCTTGTTTTGGTTTCTTTAGATTGGCTTTCTAGTTTTTGTATCCATATTTTCTTATTTTTCAGTTCTTTAAATGCTCTTTTCGTGCTTCTAAATTTGTTTATGTTTTTTGTTATTTTCCCTTGCCAGTGTTTGCTGGTAATCTTTTTTTATTGCTTTGTTAGTTTCTTTATATAATCTGCTTAGATCCTTCTTTGTATTTATGTCCTTATTCTTTTTTTTATTATTGTGTAAGTCAGCTGTAAATATGGTGAATAAAATAGGGCTTAATAGAAAGCCCTGCGGCACGCCTCTTTCCAGCGGTCTTAAGGTTGAGAAACTCTTATCACTATTTTTCCCTTCAATGACCACCATTTGCTGTCTATCTGCAAGAAATTTTCTAAACCAGTTACACGCGTTCCTTGAAAAACCGTATCGATACCGTTTAGCTAAAAGTAACTCCGGGTGCAAACAGTCAAATGCACGAGAAATCAGCATTACAACACAACATCCAGCCCAGAGGCTGGTGCATAACGGAAACAGCTCGAACCAATTGACTGCGTGGAACGCAAAGGTACTCGGTTGTCGAGGATCCACTGATTGCGCGGAATATATGTATTTTCTACTCGTCCTTCAGTATCTTCTATACCGCTTCTATAGGCCACAGAGATGGCGCTTGTAGTAAGCTTGGTGGTGAATCGAAGGACAAATATATCCCGATTAAAGTATATAGGTACTTACATTGCCTACTTTTAATTTTTGAATATTTCCGCACCACCATCCAGTACGTTACATTACACCGTACGAAACTACTACACAGCAACATTACTTTGGACTTTGTTTCCACTTTCATTACCTCCCCTTACATGTCGTGATATTTTCGTGCTATCACATTGTTTTTGAAGTTTTCATTTTTGTTTTAACTTTTGTCCTTAATACTTTTGTAGTTTCTGTTGTTCTGTGTCGCTATAAAAGTTATGTCAGAAAAATAATAATACCTACTCTTTGAAATTAACCTAGATATTTTCGTTGGTTTTTCATCATTTAAAAAATTATAATCAGCATTACAACACCTTTACATTAGTCAAAAATACAGAAAGAAATCGTAGTTTATTTATTAATAATATTAGGATATTATTAATTAGTGATTCTTGTTTTGCACACCGTAACAAAGCGACGATGTGACGTCACCGACGTTATGTCCAGAGATAATGTAACCAGGCAGTAGCATTAGTTATTTATTTCATTTCAAATATAATTATTGAGAAATTCTGGCAGCAGGTTATAAAAAAACACGAATGTCACACTGAATTTATTTTGTAATGACAAACAAAACGTCAAAAATAAACATAAATGGACGGAGCTATAAATCATACAATTTATTTTAAATCTTACAAATCATATTAACAATAAGTTCTCAACATAATGCTTTGCAATTTTAAAAACTTTGTAAAGTATTAATACTTAATAAAAATATATATGTATATACATGTATGTAATATCGAAATCCAAGTAAAAATTAAGATCAGGTGGACGGAACATTAAAACTAATCTAAGTTAATACAAAGGCACATTCCTAATTGTTCTATAAATATTTATTCTTAAATATATTTCTATATTTACTACCTATAATTGTATATATAAAATATACAATCAAAAATGATTCAATATATACACGATGACATTAGAGTGATGGCCAATTAATCAAATTAGTCAATTGTTGAGTTAAGTCAGCCGTTGCTAACAACATATACGATAACTCAAAAGGAAGGTTCTCTAATGTTGAGTCCGGGTCAGGATTTACCGAAACCAAACTGGACCACTTTTAAATTGTTACATAATTTTATGACATAATTTGATTTGTATAATATTATTGTACATATTGTCGCCATATAACCCTCAGTCAACTTTACATTATTATTAATTACATACATTTTCATGTGGACTTACTCTGGTGGGATTCTTTAAACAAATATGTTTGGAAACAGTTAAAGTTGAAAACCTCGTATTAAATACCTTTCATCGACACATTGCTGAAACATTATTGGTTCTTGATGATAATCTTTTCTATACTGTGGCTGTCATTCATTATATTATCATGGACTTATCATACTAACAGGAATGAATGCTTTGAATAACTATATTTATAATTAATTAAATTAAACCAATTTATCACAGTGCCTTGCACAGAGGCTAACAAGGACAGCTACTATGAACACCTGTATTGCGTTCTTTTGTGTAATGTAGTTATTTAGTGTAGTTCATAAGAAAAATTGACCAATAATAATTGAAGTTACTACATTTATTTATTCTAAGGGGTTTTTGAAACTTTGTTAGAAGTCTCGAACTAATTATAGAGTAAGATATAATATTATCTCCCGGTTTATTTCATATTCTTTTTCTTCTTATTCGTTGGTAAACCTTTGATGTGTCATGGCGGTTGATCTCCAATGTGGTTCACTGAATTAAATTCCACCTTTATATGTGAAATGAGAAGAAAACAAAATGTATAAAATAATTTGTGTTGGAACACCTAATATAAAATTTACGTAAATCATATATAAGGATGAGAATATAAACTTTGTTGTTGTTGGGAGAAATAATATATGTTTAAATTGTATACTCCAGCGGGTCCCACACCTAGGAAGTCTGTTAAACTAATTAAGTTCTGATCTCTGCAGAGCACCTGCAATGTATTCAGTGAAAAAGATCGCCAGTTGACCCAACATAGGCACAAATTCAATTTCAAATATTTTTATTCAAAATAGGATGTGAAATCACTTATTGAAATTGAGAAGAATGGGCGCAACAAACTCAGCTTTTTTTTCATCAAAAATATGTTTTACAATTAAAGTAACATTTACAAAGTAACATTGTACAATTAAACTTATTATTTAATAGCCTGAGGGCGGTCGCTCCATTCCCAGTCTGTGGTATCATTAAGAAAGTCATTTATGTTATAGTAACCTTTACCACACAAACGTTTTTTAACAATTCTTTTGAATAACGTA
This sequence comes from Leptidea sinapis, assembly GCF_905404315.1. NCBI lineage: Eukaryota > Metazoa > Arthropoda > Insecta > Lepidoptera > Pieridae > Leptidea > Leptidea sinapis. Next base: position 13,045,362 of record NC_066286.1, on the reverse strand, counting down.
ATACTTTTGTTTTGAACATTTTCTGGGATCCTGTTGTAAAAGCATATACATCGCTCCACAAAAGACTTACTAACACAGAAGGTGTTATTACCTACCAGATACTTTAACGGGATAATGCGGAGGATATTCACCTCATATTTGTGCTATTATTCTTAGTATTCCACAGAAGACCCTTCACAAAAAATTAAATAATTATAGATAATGACGCTAAACTATATTTTACGCAAAGAAAAATTTAACTATAATAATTATACTCACTATAAAGTACGGCTCAAATATTTTTTTATATAGCAGTTATTATCCCGGTACATATGACAAGTCCATGGTGTAGGTATGTTTGTATTGTGCGGTTTATGGTATACCTAGGTATGTCTACGAGACTACTACAAAATATTCTGTGAAAATATTGTAATACATTTCATAAATAAATCAAGTTTGTCCGTTCTGGTAACATACCACATGTTATGACATGTATTACATCAAACATTACAACCCCATAGTAAAATGCTTAATATTAAATGTTAACATCTCATAAATGAAACATTAATGATTATTTTTATTATGATTGTTTTTCTATCAATTCAGAATCACGTCGTAAAATAATAATAATGTATTCGTAGTCACACATAAAATATTATCAATACCTAACATCTATATTGCAAAAATAAATTCGAAACAAAACAAAATCCGGACAAATCAAAAAGAATAAGTTTTAAATTGCACTTTAAATGCAACACTTTGTGCTTAATTATATACAATAAAGAACCATGTTCCAAACTTTGTAAAAAACAACAAATATAGGTACATACTATATCTTAGTAATGTAACATACATACAACTACTTAATTTTTATAAGAAAATTTATGTTTGAAAATCAAACGAGAATCCTTTTTATTGCACAATGGTGTTTTATAAACGTAATTTCACGAACAAACCATAATTATTGTAGCTATATAAGTAAGTAGGTAATATGTTTAAAATAAATGTTATCTATACATTTTGGAGGGTAATATGCTAAAATATAATTTTTTGATTTTTTGGAGCAAACCACTTAATTAGCAACTTATAAAATTTAATATTAAACAATAAAATAATAAGATATTCGACTTATGCCGGGTTCACATAATATTGTAACGAACAAAAGAATGAGTCTGTGTGACAAGTCACCCCAGGCGTCTGACAGAGAAACGAGGCATGTCGCTGGCAGTCGTTGGGAGAGAGACAGTTGTTAGCAGGCCGCAGTTGAGAGGCTTGAGAATAACTGACGAGTTCCTACGACTCCAATAAACTCTCAATGTATGTATTACATGTGCTAAGTATATGTATACAGAAAATATTGCATAAAAACAATTTTAAATTTCATTTTAGACACTATCACAACTACATTTAATGTGTCAAATGTATTTCAAAGTCTCAAATTAATGTAACAGAACAACATTTACATATCTTAACACTTAACAACTAGAGCTAACAAATATTATATAAAACAATAAATAATTTACACAAATGATGCAGCTTTCAAAATCTTATATTTATCAGATTGTCTAACTTAATATGAGGACACTTCAAATGGGGTCTCTTAGCTATACTCTGGTCGCGCACAGAATTTCGGTCAGTGACCTCCAGTATGTCTGTCGCACTCACACATGCACACATCTCGCTTCCGTATTGGTCGTAAATATACGTAATATAATGTATTTGGCAGTCCATAATTATCTCTGCTAATGTTTAGTTACAGTATGAGTGTGCAGTTTTGGCCATTCAGTGAGGCGGATAATTAATATTGAAAGTGCAAAACTCAATAAATGAAGATCATGAGATTTAAGTCATCATTAAATTATTCGGGAGTTTGACAACCATTGTTGATTTGATTATTTTATCAGAAAGCATGATTTAATTTATAACTATGCTCAGATATTTTAATTTCAATATATACTTACTAGATTATAAAGTAGATAACTACTACAATTAATTATATAAAATAAAGCCATATATATTCACAGTAATGTGTTCTACTGAGGCCTCTTACTTGGTCACGGTACTCATTCAGCAGTGAGTTCACTCCGATCTATTTTGTGTTCATCTCATCGTATATCAAATGTAAATCAAAACTTAATAATGACCGAGAATCAGTTGGAGTACGGAGTTGCCCTTTGTTAAATTATTTAATATAATAAAATGTGCATGACTTGTGTGTGGTGTTAAGTAGCTATCGGATCGTGGTCACACCTCGGTACTATGAGTTTGAATCCGTACTTTCTTTTGGCTACCGTTTCTATTGAGCGGCGGCGAATGTCCGGAGTAGCCCGGGTTGTGAATGCCCCCGGCGCCGGGCCCCTGCTCGGGCCGCGGCTTCTTGAGCGAGGACCTGAGCGGCGACCTGGTGATGGTGCTGGCGTCCGACAGACCGGTCAGGGTGGTGCCGGTGGTGTTGACAGAGGCCACACTTCCGTGGCCGTTGGTGGAGTACGGCTTGCCTGAAGCGTCGGTCATTGATATACCTGAAAAAATACAAGAGGAAAATGTATCTAGCCGTGTCTATCTAATTTAAAAAATCATAATCAACAACGATGATTTTTATATATTTTTTTTGCTTGTGTGCAGGCATTGGTCGGCCGAGGGCAAAAAGTACATTTCATGTACACATACATAGTGAATGTATTATATAATTACTTAATTAATTTTATTTATAGCAATTCATAGAGCTAATTTTAAAACATCAAACATCGTTCGTGTACAATAAATTCGTTAACTATGCCGACGTCTTTATAATAGAAAAATTGGCATGTCCTTTAACTAGTGACACCATGAGAGTTGTGTGTGAGAGATTACTAATAATAATAACTAATTTTACAAAATTGGTAAATGCTTTCAAGTGTTTAGTCGGTTCTCAAACTTCGTAAAATAATTCGAATAATAAGTATTTAAAAAAGTATTAAAAGTAATGTGCACAATGACGTCATAATTCAAGGCAAAAATCAAAAATTGATATTTGAATATTGAATGTAGCTCTGGATTATACACTTCCCATCAATTACTGCAATATTTTAAAAGTTTAAAAATCATCATCAAAAATTTTGATTTAAGCATAACTCTAAATCTAAAGTTAAAGTAATAATTTAATTAATAAACATATAGAACTAATATGCCAACTGAGCAATCTCTGTTTATTTTGTAATAAAACGATAAATTTTATAGATTGTATTTAATTATTAATAATTTCGCTCATTATATGAACATAAAATGTCTACTCATTTAAAATGTATGTTAGGTTGATTGATACATCTACTGTCCTCATAACTCTTTTGAGGTTTTTATTTATTTACTTTTTAACTTTTGTTTTGTTCCCGTGTCAATTTTAATCTTTTGTGAAATTCTGAAGCAACAATGTTGAATTAAAATCTTGGTAATGAGCTGCAATTTCCTATAATAAATTTAATTTGTAAAATGCATAATTCTGAACAGGAGGGATTTTTTCGTTTAGTTCTCTAATTTGAAATAAAATGAGTACACATACCCCTCCCCTCCTTGAAGCCAGGGTTGTTAATAGTGGTCGCATGCGCCTGCTGGTCCGTCGCGGTGGGGTCGCCCCCCTCCCGCCGCGAGAACAGCGTGTCGTACACCGACGTGATGAACAGGACCGAGTTGATCACGATGCAAACTATCTGTCAGGCCAGTACCGAGTTATAAACAAACATTTATCTATGTGGGACAATACTACTCTTTGTAATAAAATAAGAACTAATATAGTTTTTAAACAAATAGGATTATTGAAAACAACCTCGCATAATAACATAAAATAAAATGTATTTAAAATAAAAGTTAACGAACTATCAGCTATTTTTTGAAATTCTTCAAAATTATAATATTATATTTATTGAATTAAATGCACACAGTACAATAATATATATAATTTTCTTTAATTAACTTTATGACGTCGATCATATTATGTAATTCATAATAATATATTTCGTTCCACTTCGTTCAGCCTGATACAGTTGATATGACAAGTGAAGAGCGTAACGTAACGCCCTTTTTTCCAAGTAACGTGTTGCAGGTCAACATTGGTTTCAAAGTTCACCCCGACATCTCTTGTTACATTGTTCATAATTGTAATGTAAATGTGTAGGGACACATAATTATTAAATGAATCAAGTAGCTTTTTTATGAAAATAAGGGACGAGACGAGCAGGACGTTCAGCAAATGGTAATTGATACGCCCTGCACATTACAAAGCAGTGCCGCTCATGATTGTTGAAAAACCCAAAATTTTGAGCGGCACTACAATTGCGCTAGTCACCTTGAGACATAATGTTAAGTCTCATTTGCCTAGTAATTACACTAGTTACGGCGCTATTCAGACCGAAACACAGTAATGCTTACACATTACTGCTTCAAGGCAGAAATAAGCACCGTTCTGGTACCCATAATGTAGCCTGCATCCTATGCAAAGGAGCCTCCGACTGGAGTTTTTCATTTAACTTATTACTAACAGATATTAATTGTTAATACAACATGAACACAGCTCACCTGGACATAGAAAGCCTCTCCTCGCGTCAGATAGAATCCTCTTTCATCACCCTGGGCAGCGAACAGACCTGCCGCCGCTATGGACAGCAGTGCTGGAACCATCATCGTTCAAGTGAGATCACAAATTGATTGTGATTCACAAAAATAACGATACATTCAATTTAGATGTTATACTTGGAACAAGTATCCAATCCCTACTGAGTGTTAACAGTAAGTTTATTGTCTCATTTGATATTTTTGTAGGAATTATTGTGATTGTTTTTATTTTATGTTCAGTGATGGTAACTGATAACAAAACGTAGAAGTTCACTTACTCGCCAGGAGGGCCAGCGCTAGTTTCATCATGACGAGGCTGGTGTACGTCAGGAGCACCTTCTCCTTGGACGAGATCATGGCCAGCTGCAACACCGACAGCACACAGAACACTCCCAGCACCGACACCCCCACGGCCGCCACCACGCCGGCCAGGTACACCGCGCCTGGGGACAACCAACGTGATATTAATATCAATATGACGTTACGATTCGTATTCTCCATTTATCCAAGAGTCAGTTTTATTGCCAAATTAAAAAAATATTCGATAGTTTCTGATTTATATATTATATACATACTTTTAAAAAACGAATTTTCTATTATAAATATATATATATATATATATAAGAGATTTCCACGTGTAGGTATAGTCACTCCTCACGATATCTCTGGAACCATTAGAGCTAAAGACTTGAAATTTGGTAGGAATATTCTTTTCACCGAGTAGAGGTCACCTAAGAACGGATTTTCCAAAATTCCATCCGCAACAGTTTTTTTTATTATAAACAGAACAACGTCTGTCCGGTCAGCTAGTTTATTAATAAACACCATAAATAAGTATTTAACGTTAACTATAATTCAGAACATTTATATTATTTATTTCTTTTTAATTTTAGTTGAGATTGTATAAATATATTTTTATGTTGTTAAAGTAACCCTCACTTCTAGGATTAATACACAAATAAAATTTGAAAACAAAATTTTATGAACGATGCGGGACTGGTACCCACGACCTCCAGCGTTCCGTACCGGTGCTCTAACCAACTGAGCTAACCGTAAGAGCGATGTATCGTTATAAAATCTTGTAAGCAGATGAAGCCACAACCTGAGAGTTGAACGAAGCTTACAAGATTTTATGACGATACGTCACTCAAACGGCTCAGTTAGAGCACCGGCACGGAACGCTAGAGGTCGTGGGTTCGAGTCCCGCATCGTTCATAAAATTTTGTTTTCAATTTTTATTTGTGTATTGTATAAATACTATTTCTATGTACTTAGCATTGTATTATTGTATACTTCAAAGTTATACATATAGAAAGATGTGGATTGTATGAAATTGTAAATAAAGCAATCCCAATGCAACAGCATACAATTGATTTCACATAAATTAGTATTTCACACGTTGACATAAAATACTATTCAAAATTATATTATGACGTCCGTGACCACGCCGATCACATAGTCAGCGACATTTGACCCAATTATTATTATTTTTTTTCAAAAAAATTTCAACGGCTAAGAATAATTTCAAGAGCAAGTCACACCTCTCGTCTTGTTCACAGACCACAATGAAGATAATACAAGATCAGCATTTTCAAGACACGACACGAGCGAAAAGTTCATGAGGGCGGGTTGGTGACACGAAATACAAACAAGATCACCTGGTTACATAGGTTGATATGAGCCACCATGGCATCCGTACACCAATAATGCGGTGAGTAACAACCTCACATAGCTGATTCCAACAATGTCCTCTCGTATTACTAAGAGCATGCATTATGCAGCGCGTACTAGACGCACGCACGTGTGTCGCACGCGCTCGGAATTGAAAAGAGCGGTCTCTCATACAACATACAACACTATATACTTCTATAACACACACTCCGATGACGGACAGTAGACCATTAGTAATACGGATTGTAATCTCTTAGGTACGACACTTTAATAATATTATGTTTAATACTTAGATATGTGTACTAGCAGACAAATTTAAAAATTATACGTTTTTTCAATGCAGGGCTATAAAATAATAGAACATGTAAATAATATCTGGGTAGTGATATGTCGTTCAACTAGACTTACAGACATACTTACAACTAATTCTTTGGTGGGTGGTAATATAATGTTGTGAGAGAAATGTAAGAATATTAAAAGTAAACGTTAACAATAAACGATATGGGTGACCCTGCACTCCCCATCTTATATATAAAATTCTCGTGTCCCGGTGTTTGTTACCAAACTCCGCCGAAACGGCTAAACCAATTTGTTTGAAAATTTGTGTGTACATCGGGTAGGTCTGGGAATCCGCCAACATATATTTTTCATATCTCATATTTTCATATCATAATGATAAGGGCCACCCCTAAATATTTTTTATTTATTGTTTTTGATATTTTTTTTTCATTTTTATTTTATTATGATTCAACTTTAAAAAATACATAAAACTTCAAATTTTCCCGTCTAAAAACAGGTGTTGATACACCTGTTTTTGAATCGTGATTTTAATATTATTCTATTCCATCCACAGATAAGCAATACAGTTGCAAGATGGCAATCGAATATAATAATTTTTGCAAAAAAAAAAAAATATTTATTGTTTTTTTTATTACTTCATATGACAATACACGTTTGCTGGGTCACCTAGTAACGATATTATAAGTTTGTATTCTGGAGTCTCTGTATATCTGTGACACTTGTCAAACTTTACAATGAAACTGTAGTAAGTAACAAAAATACAAGAGTATTTCTGTTACCTCATTCGTATCTCCCATAGACAGATTTAATTTTTTTTTCGTTTCAAAGTTCTATCTATGAATAAGTGTGGGAACTCCTTACAATTTATAGAGTAGCCACTGTATTCGTTTTGTCAGTAAAAAAAATATATTTGAATACAGAGAGAGTATCATTTGGAGACGTGGAAATAACTGATGATGAAGACCACACATAATGACCAAAGCATCTTGTTAAAGGTAATTATTTCAAGTGTGGTGATAAGATAATAATTGCGACTATAGTTTAAGAACTCTAAAGAGTAATTTAAATAATACCATTGAAGTGATCACGTGGACGTTCAATTCAGAGTGTGGGCTCATTATAATGGCATGAGACGTTGATGACTCTTTCTATGTAAAATATCTGTTGGGATGCATGTTTCAATTCAGTATTTTTTTAATATATTGCAATGATTATAAAACGTGCCTTTTTGTATATTTTTTATCGTCACCTGACTGACAATGACAACACTCTAGCATGTTTTTCAGTTGAAGACCATGTCGTACAAGACTGACGAGAGTGAATGGAGTGACGAGATTAATAAATCGCAAATTTAATCTACTCGGTAAATAAATTCGCAAAAGAACAACAAAGGCCACAGGTGATGCGAGTAGTTTTGTTATTTAATTATGCGTGATGGCTATTCTCAATTGCAAGAAACACGACAAAAAGCCATGATCACGACACAATCATCGCGTGACATTGAGATGCATCTGTCACATAATCGGTGCGCGTTGCAATTCTGTAGTGCCTATTGTTTGTGTGGCTACAATCCTGTCTGTCATTTTACGATTGTTTCACAGCTCCTAGCGATATTGTCACGCGGCGCTAGAGCACGGCAAAAAGATAGACGCTTAAAACATTTGGCTCGTCAGAAAACTATCACCAGGAAATAATGCCACTCATTTTGAAGACTGGTTAAAGGGGATACTGCCAAAGCTAAACACCAATTCGGTATTCGTTTTAGATAATGCCCTTACCACTCCCGAATGTTAGAATCGATCCCCACAACTGAATGGCGGAAAGCGTAATTTCTTGAATATATTGAATAATATTTAATTAGCTCATATATCAAAAATATGATAAAAACTCAGTTTTTAGAAATCGTAAAAAAAAAGAAAAATATAACTATCAAACTTTTGCTGTGGATAAGTTGGCTGCGGAAAATGGCATCACCATCCTACGACTACCTCCTTATCATTGTGAACTCAATCTCATCGAATTGGTTTGGCACAGGTACAAAAGGGGTACGACGCCAAAAACAATAAAACCTTCAAAAGTAAATGATGGAATAAAATTATTTTACGAGGGTTTGAAAGAGGTAACGCCGCAGAGGTGGAGACATTTCAGACTATACTTATAAGTTTTCTTTGCAATGTGCTCGGCGGTCATTATAATAATCGCTTATCCGGCCAGAAAAACATTATTTCACATATATTTTTCGCGTTGTATTTGAGCCTATATTATAACATTCGCCATCTTTGTTTTTATTTCTTGTCATGTGAAACTTCAGCTGGCTCATAATTACGGGCTAATTAATTATTGTTATAGCCGGTAATAATTGTTGTTGTTAATAAGGTTCTCGTTGGTTATTTAGTGTACGGAATTTCGAGCTGAACAACAAATTTAACATTTTTATTTAGAAAATATCTATCGTACTTACCTTTTAGATAATTTTAAAAGTGCTCTCTGATCAGATTTATACAGTAAATTTCAACAACGAAATAATAATAAAGCCCTTTTATTTCCTTAACTTACAACAATTTCCAGCTTGTTCTTGACTTTGCTTTCTGAGTCCAGTTTTCTCCAGGAAATTTTATGATCTCATCAACCCATTCTATGTTGTTTACTATCCCGCGCCCGGTGTCACACTGTGTGGCGCTAGGATGCAAGGTCACAGTAATGAACACATTGTATTATAATCGGTTCGAACACGTGCAATCAAATCAAATATTCACGTAGAGATTCCGTTACATAAACAGATAGAGATAAAGCTATTACGAAGCTTATAAAACTATACATATAAATCGCGCGGGCCTATTTGGCTATTACCATTCATCTACACTCTACAGGCTCTGCCGAGTGACCTCATTTCTACCCTCCGAAATAAACAAGTATTTCGTGACTGCCGGCGATAAAGCAGGACATAAAAGTTACTGTCGTCGGGCAGCAGGTAACTTAATAGGTTAGTGGGATCCATTAGGATTGTCTGGTTTATTTGTGAGTTACGACCGAACATTAGCAGTACACATGTTGGTAGCGGTAGTGGCAGGTCACTTGGAGATTGAAAGGTCATTTAGTAAGATATCACGTGTATTTAATATAAAACCAGAATTTTAGTTTTGTATTTGTAGTATTTGTTTCTGTTAAGTACTAGTCTATAACGGCGAATTACGAGGTTCATATTAATTTTAGAGTCTTCATATTATCATAAGTATAATTAAAACTTTTTTAATTATAAAATAATATGAATGGTCGAGCTGCTGAGACTCTGGTACAGAAACCAAACGAACTCTGTGAAATGTACGCTGGGGTCCTGACTTTTTCGCGATAATCCGGACTCGTGTTACCTCTTTCTGGCGGAGACTGTGACGTTCCGACAACAAAATACTTGTGGCTGTCTTTGACGAGATCAGGAATCCAGTGTTTAAGCGCTGGATCTCTGATCACATGGACAAGAACAAAAAATGACTGCACAAATATATATTATTTTAGTTACTTTAATTTTACTTTTAACTTGGCACCCCTTTACAGTGTCTAAAAATTTTGTAACTAAGGGTCTAATTATGCCTGAAATAAATGACTTTTATTTATTTATTGCAACAATTAACTTCTTATATTATTTCGAGTTTTGCTGCGACTCAATGCAAGGTGTAATGGTAGGACCTCTGTTTGTTAGGTGTTCCCATATAAATATTAAATGATTACAAGCACCGGACGCACCTCGCCTACCTTCTTGATAATAAACATAATGAATACCAAGACAAGTGTCGCAATAACATTCCTGGAGCTCGTACCCACACTCACTGACACCGTCCGCGTCGTCAGCGATGTGTGACTCACCTCATGTTTCACAATCGGTCAATTTCAATAATATTTACGTCTCGTTCCGACTCCTATCATAATTATTGGTAGAATCACAATACGTGATAGATTGTTAGATCGAATCACGCCTGTGACCCAAGCGGTAGGCCTGACGTCGACCACCGAATTGTCCCTTTAACCCTTTAATGCCAACTCTCTTATACTTAGTATATCTACACATCTCCGTCAAGTGCAACCATTTCAGTATCATTGGTCAGATTGTTCCATTGACTTAATAAACCAGTAGCCTCCCAAGTCCTAACACGTTTATATTCACAATGCAAAAAATCAGTCAAAAACTGTACGGGCGCGGGTTGTGTTTGCTCATTCGTCGGGTAAAGATCAATGAATACCGTACTTAGTCAGGTAATGATAAAAAACAAATCGTAAGGAATCACAACTGGCCACTGTGGATTTTGATTAATTGGGAAGGTCAATCTTGCAGACAATTTACTTTCATCCATATTTCAGAAGTAATTCCACACATTATCCTCAATATTACTGTTTTAATAAAATATGTCGCTACAAAAATGTAGTAAAAAAACTACCTATCAACATTTACCTAACATCTTATATCTCCGGTAAAGAGTGGATTCGCGTCTATGCTTAAAATAATTGTAGTAATCCTGAGTTTATATTTATATAGGTTGATGAGGTATAGTTGAAACACAGGTGTGCCGTGGGGGATTATTTAGTATTCAAGAGACATACCGGATATGAAGTAGGGCAGTCGTGTTGTGTCAGGTGCTTATTAATTGTTGACAATTATGACTGACGTGGCTCTCTGATGGTAATGGCAACAGATGATGAGCGAACTGAATAAGTGACCCACGAATATGTAGCTCTAACATTGTAACATCTGGGTGTCTGGGTGATGGACTCTTATGATACCAATGTTATGAATATTATATAGTGAGGTTTATCAATTGTATCTACCAAAATATCCATGCAAGTTGACTAAATAATGCGCGGGACGGCGTAGGCGCTATATATATAAAAAAAGAGTTTAACGGATACTTAAGAATTCGTCGGGTCGCCTGTATCTTCCCATCTCACTATTCTGCCATTACTATATATTATGTGTATTTAAAAGAGACACATTCATTACTATATATTTTAAAACAAAGTCCTCCACCGCGTATGTCTGTCTGTCTGTTCGCGATAAATTCAAAAACTACTGCACCGATTTTCTTGGTGTTTTCAACAATGGATAGCGTGGTTGTTGAAGAAGGTTGTAGTATAGTACTTATAATGTGTTAAGTTTTTGTTTACATATTTGTATAAATTAACGATATTTGTTGGATGTCCGAAAAAAATCAAGCCGTCTGGGAGCTTTCAACGAGTTCTTTGAGGTATGACAAAATATATTAGGATTAGGTATCTTAAATAGGTCTACTGACGAGTCTAAAGTCCGCGATGGTATATAAGTCTATCTCTTTAGGATTACATACTATATCATTGTTTCATTTTTAACTAATTAAATAATGATAACACATTTCCGATGGCTTTAGACTGCATATTTCCCGAATTCTTATAATATATATTTTTTTCTATTGATAGAACACCGTCTGTCGGGTCGGCTAGTTCATAATAAATTCATGTAAACACTGTTATCATTATAACTTAAACACAGCAATATTGTTATTTTCATTTTAGCTTCAAATAAATTAAAACAATGTGTAACATCAAAAAGAGACTATAAATATAATACAAATAAATTTAATTGATACACGATATCGTCGGTTATAGGTATGTTGCGTGGGAATGGTGGCTCGTCATTATAAGCCCAAACTTCTATGTGACATTGATTTAAAGTCATTGACACAGAAAAGTGACACCACAAGGACGATGTCTCAGCACAGTATCGATGTTCATTGTTTGAACAATAAGCGCGATTCATGACTTAGCGTGCAACGATCCGTGAACTAATAATTAATTAAAGTTGGAAAACCATTCTGTATAAGTATTTATAATATTGAACGACCAATTATTGTATATAACGGATAGTTACCCCGCCACAATTCACCGCAGATTATTCCATCACAATTGACGAAAAAACTGTCTATATTAGCTGTTGCCACTGATTCACCCATTAAGCGGTACAATTATGAAGAATGCAGAAACAGCTAGAATCACCAGGTCGATATGCCATACAAGGCCGAGTCATCATGTAATAAACTGTGGCGCAGAATAACAAGAACGCTGTAGAATGAAGGTGTGAAAGGAAGACTGTGTATAAAAGAGAAGGGAGACCGGTGGCTGACTTTCTTTGTATATGGACGACGCTTATCGAGAAGAAACTATATGAAATTTAATCCACCGCCACCATTTGGCATACCTAGAGGAGCACCAGCTGACAATCGACTGCCAGTATGGTTTCCGTCAGGGTCGCTCAGCTGGTGATCTTCTTGCACATCTCACCCTTAAATGGGCGCAAGCGGTTGAGTCGAAGGGAGAGTCGTTGACGGTGAGTTTGGACACAGCGAAGACTTCGAGCGGGTGTGGCACAAAGCACTTATAGCGAAACAGCCATCCCAAGAGTTGTGTTGTTGGGCTTCCCGAGAGGTTGAACGAATGGGTCACTAGTTTTTTGGCTGATCTGATCATCAAGTTGTTATGAACGGTGCATTATCCGACCAGGAGCGTGCATATCATATAGTCAATTAGGCAGTGCCTACCTCGTTATCAACCTAAATAAATATAGTATTTAAGTTAATTACTTTGTTTCCGTTATTTTATAACCAAACATTAAACAACCTTATAAGATTTTTCCTTACGCTAGATACTCAATACTTACGTTAAGCAATCTCTATGTTGCATATTACAAAGCTTAACTACGACTAGTTAGATATACAGTGCCTACCTTGCTAGAAAACTAATGCACGCCGCTGGCTCCGACTTAAAACCCATAAGGCAGCGTGCTATGCCCTACACAGTTTCTTCTACATATCAATGATATGATGCAAATTAGTAGTATTCATTGCAATACAGATCACAGCACAGGGTATGATTCCTACATCGACCGTGGCAACATGTCCCGGGATATTGTCGACGAGAACCGGAACAAACTTGTGTCTGAAATTGAGACTATGCTTTGCAAAGACAACATTTAGTCTAATTCAACCCTAAGAAGACACAAGTTTGAGCGTTCACAGCTAAAAAGTCCCTTTGTCGTGTCCCCTCGATTAGAGATCACTCAATCAACTGCTACAACCTGTATCGGCCTACTCGGTGTCGATATATCGAGTGACGTAGTAGGCCTAACTGGATTCCAAAAAGCATGGTGTTCTCGGTAAGGCGATACAGTACTTCAGTCATCGCCTGCAACTGTATTATGAGCAAATTCGCTCGCATGGAGTACTGTCCTCACCTGTGGGCGGGTGCTTCCCAGTACCAGCTTCTTCCATTTGACCGCATACAACGAAGCGCGGCTCGAATCGAATATCTAGTCATCTCTCATCAGCTTATTGAGATGTGGGTTCTCTCTGCATCTTCTACCGGATTACAGGGAGTGCTTAGAAGAGTTGCCTCGTACAGCCACTTAGTGGAATGAATTACCGGCTACTGATTTTCCCATTTTCTCGTGAACCCTGGTTTTGCGAATGTCCATGGCCTGGCTGTTTTACCACATTGCATCCCATGAGCCCCTTGTCCGTTTACCCCCCTCTTATGTAAAAATATAAATTGATATAGGTACATTGAGGATAAACTACAACTACCTTTGATAAAAAACGCTGGAACCTTCAGGTTAAGTTTGTTTAATTAATTTAATATATTAATATCATGATCTTAAATCATTACCACGTGCCAAACTATTAGTTACGACTACAGGGAGTACGTTATAAAACCTCAACTTCGCAGCCATTTCTATTTGTTATCTGTTATCACGTAAATTGCTAACGTTACGTTTTTATCTCGAATCACTTTCAGCGGACTCTCCGGCCCGGCACCGCATCACGACTCCCACCGATCGTGACCGCTCGCTGCAACACAAACTCCGCTCACAGAACTCAATTACGACGCGGAGACGGCCGCGGTCGCGGCAGCGGGCAGACGACTCTAGAACATTCCGCGTCATTCGAGACATGAGCCAATGACTGAGAAAACTAACCGCCTGCGTGATGGACGAGCCCTAATGGTTTTTGTTGAGGGCGATACATAAAGATGGAATAGTACTGCTGCATACAGGGCACCTGAGTGTAAGTGATCATCAGCGTCCATCCTCTCTAGCAGTACTTGTACTGGCTTGAGGAATTATAGAAGTGTTTTCAGCCATTTTAGTAGGCGAACGCGGATAGCGTATTGCAATACATCCCGGATAACATTACAACATCCCCGTTATTCTCCGACACGATGCGATACCTCGCGTGCCTCCTAACCACACCCTCCGAGCCAGTAGCAAAGTACAAATGCTTTAATAGTTATTGGTAGAAAAAGGTATGGTGGCAGTACTGGTCCCAAAGAGCGCTGCACGTACAGTCAGTTGAACTGCTACCAACATTATTTAAAGGGCGGGTCCGAAGATGTACCATCAAATGACATCGATGATCGTTATCTCTTCGTATTGTCAAGGTGCTAACAAAATTACATATCACTTTGTACTCACGGTTTCACAATATTAAAGTACCATCCCTCGTGATGTGCCAAATGTTTGAACACGAAAGTGTCACTCGTACATCAAGGTGCTAATGGGAATGGTTGCACGTCAGAGCTGTTAACTTGAAGCCCCGCCCTGTGTTACGCACTCACGTAATTACAACGAGAATTAAAAGCTAATTAAGGTCGAGTAATCTATTATTAATTATTATAACTATTTTTATTTTTGGAATCTCTTTAAATTAATTTTGTATTTATCATACTTATAGCAACAACGAATACGTATCAATCTTTGTTTTGATTTAATTCGTTCTAGCTACTAAATTAATTACAAATTCTCAAAACGAAAACTTTTAATCCGTCAAACAGCTATGAAAAACAGCTTGTAAACATTTAGAGATTTTACAGTTAAAAGTAATAAAAATTCCAGAAAATGAACAACAACAGAATATGATAACATAATTTAAAAGATTGAAAAAGACAACCAAGTAATTTATACGGTGGAAAGACGAAATAAAGGCTATGTCTGGGAGAACATCGACCAATAAAGCATTGAATAGAACATTGTGGAAAGATATGAGGATGTCTTGGCCAAGGTTGGGCAAATAGACCAAGCTGACGATGTCTCCTGCTTACCACAATTATTGGCATAGTTCCGTAAAGAATTTTCAGACAGAACCTATTGTAAAATATTATATTAGGCTTACATTACTACTTATTATCAGACAGGCTTCTATTGGTTCGTTTTCGTTTTATTTTGTACCGCGCTCCTCGGAGTCTATCATATAAAACTAATTTGTTGAAATCGTTTTCTCGGATCATACATTACCAAGGATAAGAATCAAAGGCACCAATGTCGATATTACAAGGAAACAAAATCCCGGGAAGTTCGTCACTTATTGATCAATTGGCGCTGCCTCAACTATGTCCTTTACGGTGCATGCAAAAAGGAATCGCCATTGTTATTTAACTTCCTTCCTGACTACTGAATCCGCTAGGCTGGTAAAAAAGTTAATTTAACTGAACTCTATTTACTGGGGATCTTCGACCGCATTCTTTAAAATAATACCGTATAGGTCATATTAATTTAACAAATTAAGCGGGCTTTAACAAAAAATATTGCACTTATCTCTAATAAGCATGAACAATATTAATAATAAAGCTGAGAATTATTTGTTTGTACGTCCTACAAAAACATTAATTGTATTTGTTGCCTTTTAGTTGTAAGCCACAAGAGGTGTGAAAAGTTTATGAAAACTATATTTTATACGCGTTCAATACAAATATAAACTCTTTCTGTTGTTGAAAAAATGACAACGAAAGAACACTCATTACGCTAGCAATGTCAATATTTAATACCAGCCTAACAATCAACAATGCGGCCATCATTGGGGAGGCAATCAGATTTATTTCCACGACAGCGCCATGTTTCGAAGCTGAAAATAGTAAAACATCCGAAGGCATATCGCATCGTGGCCCTCAAAGCTATTTCACGAACAATCAAACCTGTCTTAGTACAATAGAGCCGATAGATAACGCTTCGAATTGGCTAGCAATTTGATAATAAGACAATTACAATGAAGATATATAAGGCATTGTTTCAAGATTACGAACTAATTCGGAATTAAACATCATATAATATAAGAACAACGAGTTCTAGTACAAATTATTTTATTTTGTACCTATACCTTTAACAGAAAAGTAATAATTTGGTTAAAACATGTATTAGAATGGGCATTGTTTTAGTTTTAAATGAGTAGGTATCCTAAAGAAAACATCATAAATTACGCATTTAGTGTAACAAGAAATTCCTACTTTTAATTTTGTTAAGTGCGAATTTCCTTTGTGCGAATACACAAGACTTTTAGATTTCACAAGTTGTGTCGGTCAGCGAAAGTCATTACATCCTCTTTCCAAAAGCCAGCTTGAGCTCAAAAGAACTCATTAAAATTCCGATTATAGTAATTACTGCAAATAATGTTTGTAAGGACGGTAAATCACTTCCTTGTTTATTTTAAAAACACCCAAGAACAGTTTATGAATGCGTCGCTCTTGTGACAAACGATGTTACAAAAGCGACGGAAGTTTAAGTTTGATGTAGTACATGTAAGCACCAACATATAGAGATGGTTAGAAACAATTCTGTACACTGTAATATAAATATAATTGATTTTTATAGATTTTCTTTGCATAAGTTAAACAGACAAACAAACATAACAGTTTGGTTTACATTATTTTGTTAAACAAACATACACACATATAATGATACAACAATTAATGTAATTGGTTACCGATTGTGTATGTAAGCTCTCTCTATCCAGGAATTAAGACGATGTTTCAAAAAGTGATTCTCCTTTGCAATTTCAACTTCCAACTAAACTAGTTCAAGGACGTCTTAAATTGTCGCTCATAAACATTGGCTCGTCGACCCAGCTGACCGGCTGACCATAGCTTTCATCTGGCCAGAAGTTTATTTACACTCACAACTTTGAATACTTTGATACGAAAAATACGATCCATTACAGTTTTATTGCGTTACTAGTAATGTTTTCATTAAATAATATCTTTTAACTGGACTTTAAAGATTTTTATTTGAAATTTATAGCCGTGTAATGTGTTTATTTTGCTTTCGTATAACAGTTTAGCTTAAAGATAAACATTTCATTCTAAAATGATCACTAGCTTTGCATTAATTTTGTTTTAGCGAATGTTTTGCAATGATATTTGTCATAGCGATAAGCTAGCAGTAATCCAACAATAACAGTGTTACGCTAAGCAGGCGCAGGCAGGACACATTTGAAGGTATACGTATAGGAGCCAGGAGGTGGACATTGCAGGTGGACCAGGGCTCTAAGGAAAAGTTGGCAGGCCGAAAACACAATGTGCAGATGAGCTCATAACAATCACCAACTGGATGGAAACAGGCGAATGGAGGAATGGATGATGATGGGGCAGGCTTACCTGCACGGGATCCATCCCAATAGATTAAATTAATTAATTTTAGAAGATGGAATAAATAAAGCTTAATAATAATGAAAAGCTAGCATAACAACCAGCTAGGCACGTCGAGAGCAAATAAATGGTTATATCATTACCTACACGCGTTTCAATCCATTGGCAAAAAGTTTTTTGTGTGTGTGATTGGTATGTGCGATCCTAACATGTATCGCACCACTTGCTACTCACTTTAACATCATCCTCAAGTTGAAACTGTGACTCTGTTTCTCAATAGTGCGGTCCTCTGCCACGTAGAACTAATTAGTGGAATGAGCTCTTACGCTGTTTCCAATACGGTATGAGCTTCAAAAAATCCGTACACCAACCTAAATGGACGGCAACGCATCTGTGTTTCCTCTGATGTTACTTGTATCGATTGATTGAATTAGTCCTTCATTCATTACAAAAGCCATTTCAATTGTACATTCAATGCAAAAGATGAACTGATACTGACACTTCATACATTCTTATTGAATACCTTCTAAATAACGCGATTGTATTTTACTTACTGTTCGGCCGAAATTTGGACACATCTGTTCCGCATTTCTCCCGGTTGTAGAGCAGCTTCTTGCAAACACGCCACGGTCCGAAATAGCCCTGGTCAAAGTTTGGGTTCTCCACTGGAAACAAAACAAAATAATATTAACTTTTGTTATTATTGAGTTTTCTTTGCAATTAATATTCTTGTGACGTGTTAATTTAGTCTTTTAACCATCCTTGCTAGTTGCTAGCAACTTGCTATAATATTGACTTTTATTAGTTCTAAGTATTTACAATTATATATCTTAATAAATAAAAAGTTAAATTAAAACCGAATATATTGCAAGCCTCCGTAAAGTAAACGTGATATTTTCACATTGGTGTATCATTAAAATGTTTTCAACAGTTCACCGGACAATACGAAGAAAGTTTTAGTGTCATTTCTTCAGTACTACAAAGTAGAGTCAAAATTTTAAGTGTTTTAGATACATTTTTTCCATTGACATTGGAAGTCAGTCTGTCAAGGATGTATTTTGAGTTAACGCAGTTCAGGGTTTACTTGAAACCCCTAATCCTAATCAAAGACTAACACTCAATACCAAACATAATTATTACCAAACAAATTCTCTCCGCCGTGTTGGTGTTTCACTGTTAACTAAGTATTTTTTATGAAACAAGAGCACAAACTCGGTTTGAGACTTGACCGCTTCCTATACTATCTTGCAATACTAGAGGAATCATCATTACCATAAGTCTGCAACCCTTCAATTTCCCTACAATGTTTTTTTGTATGTGAAAGAAAATACTTTCAAATACATCTCTGTTAATAATTGTTATTAAAATATCTATAATCTATCTAATAATGAGAAATCAATTAAACTAATTCTTAATACTATATCTATTGTCCTAATAATTTTCCCAACAATACAAGGACGTAGCCTTCGCTGCCATCATTAATCTTGCACAAACGATGACTAACATCTTAATTGTGCAATTAACACGAGGACTGCTATAATCACGTTAACCACAGCAGCTGATGACACAATCGTTAACTTAAACAATAACTAACCTACATTAAAGATCTTAAAAACCGACCACGGAGAAAAGTAAGTCTATGCCAATATGCCAATGTTAACTGTAACGTGGGGAAACTTTCATAATTAACCATATCATCTTCGCACATCTATAAACTAGTATTTCACCCACATGAACGAAACTAAACACAAAAACAATTCCAGTTGAGTACTATCCTTAAGAGACCCTCTTAGGATAGTCCTCCTAGGAGCAACCTGTTTATGCAAATACAATGAGCCATTTCGTTCTTGGACCCTTCACAGGGTGCGGGCGCGTTCGCGAGTGTAGAGCTATGGAGTTGATATTATAGTGAACGCATATCCAAATAACTTTATGTAAAGACGTTCAACGCTGGGCGGACTAGAGTTGATCTAACAAACAAATAGCCGTATACGTTCTAGTGGTCCTAGTACGTGTACGTACTTCTCACCTAGCCTGACACATCTCAAGCACGGTCAGGTTAGTGGGCAGACTCCTTTATTCCAACTCTCAACACTGGGATAATCTTCTGACTGCTCAATTGAATTAGATTTTATCTTAATCCAAATACAATTGGAAATTGCCATTTCGCAGCGCATTCCATACCAAAGCAAAACGTGACCGCACTCCCGCTCTCTATTATACGATTCATTGTCTATTACGATAGATATTTCCTACCAGTACATAATATAAATCTTATACATAGATCCATTTAGCCCCGCGTGATGACGTAGGGACACAACCTTGTCATATTTACGTGTGCATGACCTCAGCACATGCTCTGTTCGTATCTCAAACGCATAATACGCGGGATAATAACTAAAAGATTTTCTCTATAGAAATAAATGACGAACATACGATATAAGTCGGGATATCTTGAAGTCGACGGAAGAAACAAGATGTTTATACAACCCAAAACTACTACTTGTCTGGGTAGATTGATGTCGTAAAATGATAGCAAATTCTGATGAAGGTGAAAGGATGATGAACTAATAATTGAATGTCATTAATATTACGATAGGTGATGCAATCTGGTTGTCATGTTTTAAAAATAGTATTATTCTCGTTCAAATGTTTACTGATTCAAATTAGGTGAATTCGTGTTTTTTGCCAACGAAAGTGAAGAGAAAGGAAAGTTAGGTAAAATGATTATTTCTATTTTCGGCAAATTATGACGTGACGTGACGCTACAAGGCCAAATTACAGTTCCGTTCATTTCAGACCGACTGCAGCTAAGATAACGGAAGCGTATTTAAAAGATATAAACGAAGCTATAGAAGTGGACCCTAAAGAAGGTTGGTCCATCTGTTTCTAATGGTTCTAGTAAGTGAGTTCGTTGCATATTTTAATTTATCAAACTTAAAACTAGAAAACTTTGTAGTATTTTCTTCGACTAGTCGTAAATAACTATAAAGATTAAGGTAAGTTTAAATCGTCTTTTCATCGCTCTATTTGGGGTAAAAATATAACTATACTTTCTGCCCACGACTTGCGAGGAACTTGGCTGTATCACCCTTCGTGTGTAACTGTTTAAAATTTCGGGATAAAACGTACACGTACACTTAGGCATCGTATTAATTGCCTCGATTGTTGATGACACGATGTCGCCGTAACACTAAATCAAATATAGGAACTGCACAGAGATGTTAAGTGACGTCCGCGGACAGATCGAACGCGAGAATTTTTAGTGTTTATCGTTAGTTTGTACTAGCAATCGTCAATTACATCAAAATTAAATATACTATAAGCGGACAGTTAACCTACTAAAGAGTTACAGACAGTTTGAATCATAGACTTACAAATTTCCGAGCTAATAGACAAACAAAGCGTGCAAGAGACAAGAATATCTCTAACGGAGAAACAGCAAGAACAGGAAAGAGAATCTATTGTTACTGTAAATGTAATGTAATTGTGATTGACAGAGCGCCCTGCTTGGTAGTCTATGATCTGAATTATTAATCCAAGATTAATACAATAATATCAAAATCAAAATAAGATTCAAATTTGGTTAAAAAGCAGAGATAGAGAGTTAAACCAGTACTACTACTACTACGAGTTTTGTGATCATAAATCAACGTCCCCAAACTGTTAAATTGCAAAAAGATTACAGAACTTTTAATGAACATTTCGATTCAATAGATCTAAAAAAAGGAATCGATGAAACTGGCCAGGTTGGTTCAGTTGTAAATAATAAAATGAGTGAAGAGCACGTCACGTTCTCCTTGCTTCACGCTAATGTGATTAACGCTCTGCGAATACTACCTACTAGCTAATTGTGTAACGAGGCTGTCGTACTGGAACAGTTCATTTACCGGCGTCACTTGTAAAAACAATTTCAAATACAGTTTAACATAGACTGCTTTATGAATGGAACGTAACGGGACGGCTGACCTACTTATGAAAACAGAACAAATTTGATCGATGGCATTCGAGCAAATGAAACCATTATAAATAACACTCTTCATAATTTATTGTTAAACCGTTATGTTGCGTAAACTACCTAAGCTTGTGTTCCGTTGATATTATGTTACAGTAGTAACAATTAAAATTTCTGAAAACTTGATAGGAACAAGAGCTGGTTTAAATTTATTGGAGAGCAGAAAAAATTGCATACATTATCACAAAATCAGATCAATAACATTTCTCTAACGTGTACACTAATGTATGCTACACGCGAAACAGCGACTCAAGCAGTCACTCTATTGCAATTAGACCTAAGTAAATGTCAAGTTGTTAATACGTACCGCACATGTGTATACTATACTAGAATGTAATAAAATTACGACGACTTATCGCACCTCTAAATTTTTTGCAACAAATTGCATCTGTTAGTACGTAGGTAGATAAAACTATTTTTATGAGTCAGTTTACAAAGTATTGTTTTAGTTTTAATTGCGTATTACTACTGCAATTGAAATTTTAACATGCAAACTTTATCGTATGCCGGTACAAATGACGAAACTCGTAGTGAGACTGTTTGAACTCTCCAGGATCTACATTTGGGAATCCTGTGACATTCTCTGTACTCGCCAGACCTGGCCGCGCGATTTGGATAATATTTTACATGATAAAAAGGTTCTTCTCAAGAAACAATTCAAAATGTCTTCACAGAGTTTTGTGAGTACAGGTCCCCAGAGTTCTACCGTAAAGGGCATAAACGTACTTTCCGTGACGTGGTAAAAATATAAAGATAACGACGATAAATTGTTGAAATGGCGCAGTTGTTTTACAAAATAAAATACATGTAACATGTTTCTCGCTTTAAAATTGTATTATGCCGGGTCGACGTATAACGATTTCGACGAAATCTATGGAACGAAAGAGAAACAGTATGTATGTGTGGTGAGACGAGTGAAAACGAAGAGAGACATTTAGTTCGCCGGTCTTCTTTATATGTGGACAAGGCCTTATATGCGTTACTTTTTGTGTATTTTACGCGATATGTTCGAACGTTAATGTAGCAACACGATTTTTGGACTCTTAAGCTTAGTATATAAATAATTGTTGAAATATTTGAGATTTGAACGGTGGAATGAGTAGGGGGAAAGTGGGTGAAAACGCGGGAGCCGCACAAGGTCGCAAGTGTGACCTGGTGACAGTTGCCGCGTGAGTCAGAGAACACTCAACTAATGAGGGACCTATATGAGGACGCTCTCTACGTGACCCGAGAGGAATTAGCGACATTGTGAGAATTGTTAACTGCTGGTAGTTCAAGCAAAACACGTCGGCAATTGACTGTATTCAAAATATGGACCAATTTTTTATCCAGCGAAAAAATAACATTTTAAAAGAAAATTATTAGCAGAGTGTACTCTCCCCCAACTTTGCAGTGTAGGTTCAACGTGCAACGTGCTAAATTGAACGTGAATTGAATAAGGTCCTCAATTTTATAGTTTTTAATTTATTGCACCTTGGTTTATTGTCATGTTTCTCTTATTATCATAATCTGTAATTATAAACAGCTTCCCAAGGGTGCTTGGTGGACACCTTAGTGGCACAGACAAACACATTCCAAAATGTATCAATCTTCCTTGATAACGGACATAAATTGTTTTTTGAAAATATAATATTTAATGTGTAGGCGACTGTACACGTCAGCTTTACGATGTTATCAATATATTGATTGTTTATTTAAAATAAATAAATAATAGGGACCTTTGGGAAACTATGATGAGAGTGAGTTTCTACGAATGAATGCCACTACCGGATGGATACATCTGGATATTGTAACTACACCATAAAGTAAATTATGTTTTAGTTTTGTCGATATTTAATTTTATAAATGGTGGTCGCGAGGCACACGCGAAGTGAACACGATGAGGGATCTGATATCTGTATATATAGTATCTGTGTGCGACGCGCACGTGTGATGAACATTGTGAAGACGTCGACGGTCGGCACCTTCCACCGGCACACAGCAATACAAGTAGTGATACGGTAAACTTTTAAATGTGAGTCGCTCCAGAATCATATCGGCCGCGGCGCTGAGCTTGTGGTAGTATCTGTTGTTATACTTTTAACAATTAGGAACAAAAGTAATTAGTGACTCAAACTGAACAAGCTGCAGTCGTAATTGTATTAATATTGTTTTAATATTATTTTAGTACTCGCTAGAAATACGGAATGGAGTTTGAGCGTCTATAGATAGTACTTAACAAATTTCTTTTATTTGTATAAAAACACTTTTATTTTTGTATTTTGTCTTCTCATGTATTACTTGAATGCTTGGTAAAGGACGTAAAACATACAAAGCAAGGAGCGTGTCATCGTTGGTAAGTGTACTAATAGCGAACAATAACTCGTAAAATGCAAGGCGATAACTGTAACGACCGCCGCTAGCCAGGTGACCGATGGCCCA
Source organism: Leptidea sinapis (assembly GCF_905404315.1). Taxonomy (NCBI): domain Eukaryota; kingdom Metazoa; phylum Arthropoda; class Insecta; order Lepidoptera; family Pieridae; genus Leptidea; species Leptidea sinapis. Next base: position 13,020,959 of record NC_066286.1, on the reverse strand, counting down.
GTTATGATAGAGGTGAGTGAATGAACAACTGCACACATGCACCTATATTATGTAATGCACCAAATATTACACAAAAAAGGTACATGAACGGTGTCATACAAAAATTGGTAATTTTTGTATGTATTTTAAACAAAGAAACAAAAATACAAGTTATGCGTTGCCGACCGTTAAGTGGGAGTAAGTATGTGCTCTTAACTTGAATGTGTGAGTGAAACTAGTTTAAGTAAAAAAATATTACTCTTGTGAGTGAGCCCAGATTTAATTACATTTGTTTTACAAACATCCAGCACATCAGAATATATCAAATAGCTAAAATATTAGAAGGGTTAACCTTAAATTTCAGCAATACTACTCAGGTTATTATTATCAATAAATATTTAATGAACTACTATTTGTATGTTCCTTATATTGTTTAGTAATACGAGAGTGGTTCCGGAGCCTCGTCCTCGCTGCGCACGCCTCCACATACCTCGATACTCGCACAATACAAAAACAATAAAAAAAAGCTTCAACCCTCGTACAACGAGCTACAAACAGACAATATTCATATTTTCTGTTGTTGTTCACGTACATAACCAACGTACCCAGTTGCCAGCTCTACCAAAAATATTACTTCATCGATTAAGATATGATAACAGTTTGTAAAAGCACTCGCTTTTTGCTAGGTTGTAGTGAACCAGGAACATGCAAATGCAGAAATAATTTCAAGTTTATGTCTGTGAAACATATGATTGTAATAATGTTTCCATAACGAAAATATAATAGCCGAGTTCAAAAGCAAGCTCAAGCAAATTGGGCTACGACGAACCTGTTTTGTTTACAATGCAGTAGTACTTACAAATGGCGAGAATGTGGCTTCAAAACAGGTCTGCGCTCTGTAACTACGCTGCGATATCTCGCGACATTTTGAATATCTTCACACACACACATGGTAGTGTTGACGTCCGTGCGTCCACATGTCAGAGGGTGTTAGTGTCATTGACAGCTCTAAGCAGTTGTGGTGTCTAAGATGACACCATAGGGGTTCCAAAGCAGCAAGTGCTTCAAACAATGACAATGAGTCACTTTTTTGGGACAGCACGTTTTCTATTAGTGGTCTTCCATTTTTGAAAGTTTCGTGGCATCTTGACTGACTACTCACATTGGAGATGTTGGCACGTGTTGAATGATAGAGATATGAGAATTCCAAACCCCGCTAGTTATTTAAATATTTAAGGTTTGAATTGATCCTGGCCACCAGATTCCCATGTATAACGAACTAAGATATCATCCTCACGATCAGGATGTGTTTCAAGCAACTTTCTTCCAAGTACAGTGAAGTGGGCTTTCTTCCGTCATTTTTCCGGTTCGATAATACATGGGTCTCTCCAATAAAAGCGCGTACTTCCGGGACTCCCGGTGACCCGTACGCTCGTCTGCGGTCTTACTCAAGAAAGTATATAGCAATAAAGACAAAAACTCTATTATATTTTAACCATAAATGATTGCGCCTCCACAAAGAGCACCACAACAGATACTAAACAAAGGTTGTTGCTCGTTGTCATTCACAAGTCGGGGTCATTGGCTGTCGCCTGTCAGTCACAAAACAAATCTTCAAGAAGGCGGCCACAAATATACCACAACAGTTATTTATCGTGGATTGGAAACATAATGCGAGCATTGTTGTTATGTTTTTTAGTATAGTCATATCGGAAAGCCGAAGTATTCTGTTTGAAATCTATGGAGAGTTCATTTAGGTATAAAACGTTACGGGTACAGTTCATCAAATGTGAAACAACATTATCGAGATGGGTGCCGTACTAGACGAGATATGGGACGTAATTGGGTAATTATTGTTTGGTAACAGTCCCATGAGAAAACTAGCCTCAAAACCTGCGGAACGTATCAGACGTTCACTTGGTTTTGCGTCTTTGCGCCTCTAATAAAAGTTGTTTTAATTTTATAATAGGATTTTAAATAATGAAATCAAAATATTCATTTAGATCAAGAAACACAAATGTACATGAGCAAGGCTTTATCTCAAACTGCTATAGTAAGCTAACATTGTCATTGTTTTAAAAAATTTACTATTGTCCCTGTTTAGTAAATATCATGCTATTAAATAATTACATAAGTATTCAAGGAGTGCAAAGTCTAAATATGTATTAAATACATTTGTATAGGGTATCCGAGTCTCATTTCAACGGTATTATTTTTGCGTCTGCTGCGAAGGGCCCGCCAAACAACAAGGAAGTCCAGCTATCGAAGAAATATCCCGTCTGTTTCGTGTAGCTACAGTTATGACACCTTATTAAAAACGGACCAAGCGTTAAATAATTAAATTAAAAAGCGATCTCCAGTTTAAGCTCGTCTTCATTATACAATAGTGTGCTGAATCAGATCTGCAAATTATCAGCAACTGTTGAATAATTACGTTGAGCGCTTCAATAAACTTATCTTTATTAAATGCGGATACATTTGTGGAGTGCGACGTGTTGTTCAATGCAACCGGGGATACTATTCGGAAAAATAAAATAAAAAACTCCTTTTGAAACAAGCATAAATAGCTAAATGAGGGCACGATACAAGGAAGAAGTTTCATATAAAAATTGATTTTTAACGTGGTTTTATCAGCTTGGTGTTCTTGTATCTATGCAACGGAATCATTCAACGTGATCTGCACCCCATTTAAAAGCGGTGGTAGTGTTTGAAATGACAACAAAAAGAATTGTAAAGGACTCAATTTTGAGAAACTAAATGCCTTTTTATGTCTTTTTATACATTTTCACGTGTCCCCGTTTGCTCCCACAAAAGTAATGATAAGCCTAGTCCCGACATGGTTGTATCCAGGAGCTTGATGCTTCTTGATCAGCAGACCAGGTCTACGGTACAATGTAATATTTTCATTCTCCTTAAATTAAATACTTTCCCGTATTCTCGCCACTCGGGACATTTTTCTTTTTCATCCGATCTTATGGAAAGGATGACCTAGCAATGGTAAGTTTTATAGACTTTTACGCAGTTGCGGGTGGTTATGGTTTTTTATAGAAGAGGAGGACAAACTACATTCGGGTCACATTATGATCACCGCCGCCATTTTTCTCTTGAAACACGAGTTATGCTGGCCATTTAAAGTACGCATGTCGTATTAACCTGGCAACACCTATTTGTGGAAATTTATTCCACAGTTAAGTTGTCGGGTAAAAGCGATACCATGCAGTTAATTTTGAATACAGTCTAACCTTATTATAATGTTTTTCAACTATGTATTAATAATCTATAAGGTGTAAATAGATATTACTTTAGTTTATCATTATCGATCAACATTATTCACAGATGATAACAACTTATCAAAGACTAGAAAACATATAATTAGCAGACCTCTTCCACTCTCACTATCCCACGTCGACTGCGACAAGTTAACTTAGCTTTCGTCTAAGATGATCTACAAGTTTCATGTGGAAAATACGATATCGGCCAATGCAACGGAAGGTTGTACAAGTTGATCATGTCTCTGGTCCGAAGGGCTTGTAACCTTTGGGTGTTGTTGACCTCTTATGTTTCGATTATATCCATATATTTTATTAAACATTATTCTTTAATAGCAAATTTATCAACAGTCTTAATAAACGAATATATTTTTTTGGATATTTTTATTATATATTCCGTGCGTTTGCTTCCGCTCATCTCAAAATAAGCTTAATTTGATGACTTTTTTCGCTTAACTGACTTAATACAAATAGTTAAAGGGACGACTTAAAACACATATTGTGGACAATAAAATATTATAATCCTATAATTTTATAGATTTTACTTACGAAGTAATAACATAATTTAATAAAATACTATTTATGGGATTAAAACGCGCGAAATTTTAACTGATTTTTTACTAGATCTGACAAATTTATGATTTTTTAATTTAATGAACTTATTTCGTTCCAGTTCAACGTTTTTAGGCGAACTAAGGTCAACACGACTCGAAAAAGCATTTTTTTTAATACGCGTACATATCACGCACCTCGGCGTGTTTATATCTTATGTAGATGGATGGGTGTTGATAATAATTTACATTGTGAGTCAATTTGACGTCGGGTTAAAACGAATGTTAATTTTTACAAAAAAAAAACAGTTATATTATTTACCTATACGTGTATTATAACAGTCAGTTAAATCAAAGAAGCCCCTTTTAAAGCCCGTATTTGATGCGACGCGTCAATGTGCATATATTAATGACATTCTATATACATATGGACATATTATTATTCGCAGTCTGATAGCGGAACGACAAAAATGTGCTTAAAGACAATGTAAGCACACTTTTCTCCTTAGCCGTGTCCCAACTGTGTGTCAATCAACAAGCCTGTGTTATAAAAAAGTGCTCAAATAATACGTTAACGACGCAAAAAAAAGGTGGTGGTGTGCCTTATCACAGCTAAGTTTATTTTATTTATATTAGTTTGGTTTGTAAAAAGCATAAATAATTTAGTACAACGAATATTTTTTCATTAAATATTTATAGACATGTAATGAGACATATGAAAGGACGCGACCAACACAAAGTCAGAAATGAAAACAGGCTCAGTGAACAATGATTAGCAATACTGTATTTTGTGTACAGAAAGTCATTGCCGGTGAATGTGAACGTTTTACAAGAGCGTGAACAATTACAAACTAGTGCTATTTACACGATATCACATAAGAAGAAGTTACCTAGTGATAATTGATACTTACGAGGGCTGCACTAAAAGTATCAGGAATGGAATATTTCCACTGTTCCTCTCATATTTAAATCTTTTTAATTGAAAACTCTTTGGTTTTAAAAATCGAATACCATTTATTTATTTAAAAAAAGATTCTCGGTCTTGTCACAAGGTCTATTCAAACTTGTTTAGTCGTTGAGAAAATGTAATTGACTTGAGAAAATTCTAGAGCGATGATTTATTATGACTTTCGAAGTGGTTTAACACAAAAACAGTGTTTTCACCGGATGATTTCTGCATTTGGTGATGAAGCCCCATCCAAAACCACAATTTATCGCTGGTTTGCTGAATTTTAACGTGGACGTGTCAAGCTCAGTGATCATCCCCCTCAAGGTAGTCCAAAAACTGCAGTCACCAAAGAAAACGTTGATGCTGGGCGTAAGATGATTGAGGAAGATCGACATGTGACATACCGCGAAATTCAGGCAACTTTAGACATTGGCATGAGTCAAATACAAATAATCTTGTATGAACAATTAGGTGTAAATAAGTTGTTTTCCCGATGGATACCGCATTTGCTCTGTGAAGAGCAAAAAGCGGCTCGCGTTACTTGGTGCGTCAGAACTCTCGAAAATTTCCACGCAGGATCCTCAAATGCTGTATACAACATCGTATCAGGTGACGAATTTTGGATATATGCGTACGAACCCGAAACAAAAACCCAGTCACGAGTTTGGGTGTTCGAAAATGAGTTAAAGTCAACAAAAATTGTTCGTTCACGGAGTGTTGCAAAAAAAATTGTGGCCACGTTTGTCTCCAAAACCGGCCATGTTGCGACTATTCCTCTTGAGGGACAAAGAACGGTGGCAAACAAATGCTAGCAGCATTTGTTTGCCACACGTCGTTTCTGAACTCCGTAAAGAGAACTGCAACCACCGCATCATCCTCTATCACGACAATGCGAGTTCTCACACCGCGCACAGAACAAAAGAGTTTTTAGAGCAAGAAAACATAGAATTATTAGACCATCCGCCGTACAGCCCCGACCTAAGCCTATGGTTTCTATACTTTCCCTAAAATAAAGAATAAATTGCGTGGTCAGAGATTTTCGTCACCTGAAGAAGCTGTGGACGCCTACAAAACGGTCATTTTGGAGACCCCAACTTCCGAATGGAATGGTTGCTTCAATGATTGGTTCCATCATATGGAAAAATGTGTCAAATTTCGCGGAGAATACTTCGAAAAGCAATAAATACATTTTTAAATAGTAATGTTGTGTCACTTCCTTGATGCCCGATACTTTTAGTGCAGCCCTCGTATTTACACAGCAAATCAGTAAAATTTAATATTTTTCAGTTTTCCCGTACATGAGATAATGAAAGAGAATTGGCACCAGTTGGTAGCAAGAGAGAGATGTGAGAATTTTACATAATATGTCGAGTGTCACTTGCTCGAATCATTTCTTCAAGGCTGATTTATATTTCACCACTAAAGGATTTAAGCGTTTAAAAACTCATGCTCAAAAAAGTGTAATAAAACCTTTTGTTATATCAAAAGTATTGAAATCTCTTTTTAATGTCTCAATATGTTTAGCCAAATTGACGCACACACAAGTCTAATTTAGCAACATTTTTAATTTTACAAAAGTTGTCATACAAAGATATGTTGATGTCCGCTTACACTAAATGTACCAAAAAGGTACCCTCGAAAAGATGTCTAGGTTTAAAAGATAAATTAAATTTATATTAGGGGACTTTACATCTTAATAAACAGTTTACCGAATTATTTTATGTCAATAAAAATTTTGTATTTGAGTGTTTGTTTCTCTCATTATAGGTTAACTTAACTTATTAGAATCAAATACATTTAGAGCGTTAAAGAGTAACAATTATACACACAAACCAAAAAATATACATACAAACTTTCGCCTTTATAATATGAGTGCGATTTTATTAGAAACGTACATAACCTCCTACTGAACAGATCTTGATTGGAAAATAGCGACAGAGTGACAAACGTAAAACTTACAGCAACCCTTTTTTTCGTCAAAAAAATTCATAACTGCTACTCCACTGATGTCACTGTCCAAATCGGGTTCTAAATTAAATTTTTTATTTTTTTTTGTTTACAACAAACAAATGGAGTAAACGCAGAAATGTATAGACATAGCAGTCGACACTTATTATGGTGTAATTTGTGGCATGTGCCATATTTCGGCTTTGTTTTTGTATGACGTACGGTGTCTATACGTATAGAACGTCATTGACATAATATATTAACAAGTATGCAGTTGTCACTGTCTTCATAATGGTGCATAAAAGAGACTAAACACATTTGACCTTGTGTAAATTGTTGAGACCCACATTGATTATAGCCTTTAGTGCACAAAAAATCGTAGAAGTAGAATTCTTGAAACAATTCAAGTTGTTCGACTCAAGGTTCCAACAACAACAGTCACGGGTAAGACTAGCGTTGTACGGCAGTGACAACCGGCAGTTGGCACGGCATCTAAGTAATACAATAAGCGAGGCAGGTAGGTAGGAAGGTTACGTCTACAAGTTTTGTGACAAAGGTCAACGACCGCCCACATTTGAGATGCATTGTGGGTAGCGATGTGCGCTCACGGAGTTACTGATTTCGGCACGCGAAATATGGTACGAGAATACAATACAAAGATACACGATACAAGTAACACTCGTGAATATTTGAGAATTGTTTATGTATATATATGTAGTAGCTCATATATATGAGCTACTACAAGCTGTGCTCGCTTCTTCGTCGGCGTGTTAATATAAGATAATGACAGTTTACATCATTGTCTTGGTGTTTGTTAGCTGGGCTCGATGTAGACTGGCTTCGATAGCGAGCTGGGTGCTCCGTAACTTCAAATAGCAATTCTCTGTATTATTTCTGCAATGTATAACAACATGAACACGCATGTCACCCTGTATTTAACTTAATTTTGTGTAAAGGGCGACTCTCATAATATGCAAGAATTGCTCGAGGTAACTAACGTATTTAATTTGATAAAGTTTAAGGGCCGATTTTTCAATCGTCAGATAAATCACCAGATAACTATCGAGAGAATAAAATTAACTTACTGTTTATCTAACGATTAAAAGTTTTGAATTTTTCAATCGGTTTTTATCCAAAGAATAGTTGTCTGTGTTATAGTCGAAGCAACTTCACACTTCATACGTGCAAGCGAAATGGACATATATATTATTTAATGCATAAGATATAGAAAGGTTGCTTGCTTGACATTAGACATTTATCACAACAATTAATAACAACAAACCTCTAATTCAGTCGTTTATTTGTTCAGTTTATTTCAATTTAAATTTGGTTTCGTGGTACTTACTTCTTTGATATTGAGGTATCATTAAAAAAATACTACAAACCTTTGCGTTTCATATTTAATTTTATCCTCAATCAATGAGAGTCAGTAGGCAACAGTATCTTTTTTTAGTCGAAATCTCCTCCAGAACTCATTATCATTCCAGATGTTGTGATCTGGTCTCTCTCTCACAACTTTGGTTTATCTGTCCGGAGGGTTTACAAAATTGAGGAAATGGATTTCTTCTTTAATCACGAAGTCGTTAATTTTCTCAAAAATATCCATTATATTATAATTTCTATTATATTAGATAGTAATAACATAAATTACGTGTGTAGTCGTCAAAAGATGATAGTTATTAGATCATTAGATCTTTTGACATGAGCGTAGATAATACACTTATAACTAGAGAATGACTTATCTACACATATAGCCTAAAAAACTTTAAAATACGTCCTTATTATCCCACCGATAGCTGTTAACCGGCTCCCAAAGGGGCCGATAAATATAATCACCCGATATAGTCTTAATTCGTTCGATAACTTCTATCTGCCTGTTGAAAAATTCGAAATTGCGCTATCTGTCGAATTTCTCTTATCTAGTTGTTTAACTGAAGATTGAAAAATCGGCCCTAAGTAGCATAATTTATGAGATATGAACATATTTTTAGAAAACATTTAGCAGTTTATTCATAAAATGTAGACATATTATATTATGACGAACAGTTTCAGTAGATATAATAAAAGAGAGATATATACCGCAATACATTATTGTATTGCTGTATGTCCGAGCTTCCAGCCCGCTTGTTGTACATATTACAATTTTCATGAATCACTTTTATTGAAAAGCGTATTTAAGAGTAAAGTTTTAGAGTTTATCGCAAACAAAAAAGACAGACTCCAACTTTATTTAGTATTATAGATACTTAGTAAAGGAAGCAGTTGTTGTGTTCACAGAAGGTAAGGCACGGGAACCCGTAATGTATTAACCGCGCCATCTGTCTGACATCGGGCGGGTGCTATACAAAATGTCTGAACGGCAATTAAATAAATGTTTATTATACAAAAGAATTTAACGCTGTGTTATATCGTGTACTATTGACCTGTTTGAATTGATTACAACTTCAATAAACCGTACAGATAAGTCTTGATGAAGTTTTGTAGAAAGTTAAAATATCATGATTTTATTATTCAGGTTTACGTTAACCGATGCCTTCGCAATATCCTCGGTATTCACTGGCCCGATAAAATTACCAACGATCATCTTTGGTAACGCTGTCATGAAGCCCCAACCCAACAGATAAAACGCCGCAAATGGAGCTGGATAGGCCACACACTCCGAAAGGAATCCCAACCATATACCGAGGCTAGGACTGGAACCCTCAAGGAAAACGCAAACGCAGCCGTCCAAAGCAAACCAGGCGTCGGACTGTCATTGACGAAGCGAAAGACATCGGAAAGATCTGCAGTGAAGTCAAGAGAGATGCTCAGGACTGATCGCGATGGAGATGTACTGTGGATAGCGCGTCACTGTGAGATATGGCTTTAGAATGACTTCATATTTAAAAGTTGCCTTCTAGTTTAAAAATACGGAGCTGTAGGTACAATGAATAATATAAGTATACGCACTTGTACTAAATAACTGATTGTTAAATAAAATGTGAGACCGCGAAACAAACCCAAATGTTAACATTATCATAGAACCTTAAAGATAGTATATAGATATCATATGCAAATAGAAATAACTTTCCTGTTGAGACACCGTGGAAAAACGAAACCGGATTTATCTACGGAAGTTGCACTCCCAAGCAAAGTAGGGCGTGGCTCGGAGTCTTCTGATGGCCGTATTGTTATACGTTTACCTTTCTAAAGCCCTGTCTCGAGAGATTATGATGTGCAGCTCAACATTTAATAATGATTATAAATACTTTGATTACGTTTAACATTCAATGATTACATAATGATAGTACTACACCCGCAACCTTCAATGAAATGTAATGAAACAATATACTAGTGAAAATCATATTTTAAATCGGCTTAGCCATTTCTGAGATTAAAATAAAAATAAAAGGCATTTAATTCAGGCATAATAAGACACATAGTTACAAAAAAGGCACTGTAAACGTGTGCCAAGTTAAAAGTAAAATTAAAATAACTAAAACTATATATTGCACATATTTTTGCAGACTTTTTATGTTCTTGTCCATGTGAACAGAGATCCAGCGCTTAAACACTGGATTCCTGATGTCGTCAGAGACAGCCTCGAGTATTTTGTTGTTGGAGTTAGAATTTAGATTAGAATGCATGCAAACAGACAAAAATTCCTCACATAAATAATGAGTCTATATTTTTATTTATTTAATAACAGGCTACGATAGATAGAATATCGTGTTACAGACACGTACAATAAACTAGTACACTTCGGTGTGGCTCAATCTAATAGTATGTATATATGTAGCAATAGTATATATATATAGGAAACTACATATGTACGTAGTAAACAACATCCAACTCGCCTATTTATAAAAACTCTGCACCAAATGGTAATAGTAAGACGAAATATTTTTATAAAAGTTTACCCCATCTATGTAGGTTAGGTTAATTACAAAGAACTCAATGTTATGTCAATCAGATGATTATAATATGCAATGCAGAGTCATGTGCAGCTTATTCTGGATGTGGATATCGATCCAGGTCTTGCTGATTATAAAAATTCATGATAAATTTCATCTCAATCAGTTTCAACCAGAGACATATAATATTAGACACTATAAAACATGTCAAGCTATAAAGAAGCTTGTACATTGAGGCAAATCATTTCATGAACTTGTTTTGCCGATGCTATGGCCGATGGCAGAATCACATGTCTCAGCATGAGATATATAACAATAACTAAGTTAGTGCTTAAATGATGAATGCTAGAAAGTGCAGCTATATTACAGAAGAATATTAAAAGAAAGCATTGCAGGTACTTACAATAATAGGATGGCAGGGAGAGTGCAAGGTCAGAATCATCTGAAAAAATTATTTTAGCTTTGTTACTCTACACAGTCATAGATTAAATTACCACAGCCGGTCCACTTAACAAATGAAATAAGTTTACTATGCGTGACTGTTTTAGTTATATGAACAAATTAAATCATGACCAACCAAGGTTGGTTTCATGTTTCTTCTTCACTTGGACCATCAGTGTCAATTTATTCCAAAATAGAGTGCACTATAAGCAGTGTTAATTGTAAAAAAATAATGCTTCGTATTTACATTCAAAATGGGGGAAATAAAACTATTTAAACTAATCAAAAAACAGCTATTTATTACACATAATGTGTGTGCTCACTAATTGAATGTATGCCACAGTAAACACTATTTAAAAATAGTCTTACTTCTATATATATTTACAACTTTACATACAAACATACATTCAAATATTATGTAATAAGCAACATCCTATCACAAACCCTCATAATAAGAGTGAGTATTAGTAATAACTATATGTTACTGAAAAATGTGAAAGTCAAGATAGAAAAAATAATTAAAAACTAAATAAAGTTTTAAAGAAAGTTATATTAAACAATAACTTAAGGATATTGTATTAATTGTGTATTTATAAGTTAATATTAATATTTATTGTAGGCGATAATAGTATTTTTTTTTCTAACATACAAATCTCTGTGGTTTTGGGCCTGTTATCTAATAATAAATTGTAATTCTGTTTTTCATAATAAATTAAAAAAAAAATAACATGGCAAAAGAGTTGAGCCTGACCAAACTGTCCTGTCACTTGTGTATTGACTATAACTTACAATATGCTTTTCTGAGTAAAATTTGCCATGACTTTTAAATCTATTTGAAACCAACTCTATAATGTGTTTTGTAGGTTCATTGTAAAAACCCACAAAATTCTTGTATAACTTTTTTACTTTACTGAGTCAGACGACGGGCACTAAGTAGATTTCCCTTCACCTTTATACTGACATGGATATGATATACTATTCAAAAACTAGTTTACTATTTTGTATATACAATAGAACAGTTAACATGTATTGTGAAACAAAAGTCATCTATTCCTTTACAGTTTTTTTTTTTGGAAAAGGAGGACAAACAAGCTTATGTGTCACCTGGTGACATATCCTAATCTGTGGCGCGGTGGAATTCGGTGGCAGGAATCAGGTGAAACAGCGCTTCGGCAAGTGATCCAAAGGTTCACTGAGCACTGGGACAATTCAAGCTGCTCTGCGTTGCACGCGGTCAAATGTATTGAGCTAATACTGGGGTGTGCCAGACCAGAGATGACAGCAATACTCCATAAGTGTCCGAACCTGCGCTTTGTACAGTGCTAGAATGAGGGCCGGCTTGAAGTATTGCCGTGCTCTATTTAAGACGCCCAGTTTCTTCGAAGCCAATTTGACTTTGCCCTCCTTTGTCATCTACAGAGGAATTGGCAATCGCTCGAAATTTCGAGACCTAGTATTCCGATACTTGGCAAGGCTATAACGGAAGTGTTGTTAAAGAGTGGTGATACCACAAATGGGGTTTTATTTGTAGTAAATGCGCAAACTTGACTCTTCTAGGAGTTGGACAAGGACAATTGGACAAGTTGAAATTCAAATTCAAATATTTTTATTCAAAATAGGATGTGAAATCACTTATTGCAGTCAAAAAAACTACCACCCATTCCAAAGTGAATGCCTCAGGCCTGAGAAGAATGGGCGCAATGATGTAAAAGTCCACATTAAGCTTCAAGTGGGGTGCTGTGGTGTTGTTGCCTTGTTTGTCCACAGACATAAACTGTTCTGTCCAGTCCCCAGAACAGGATGGCCTAAGCAAGAATGCTCTGGGAGGGATTCTCTGAGTCTGTTAGATCTGGTACTGTCCTGGGGTTAAATCTCTTAATAAAAATCTCATAAGACCGCAGCTTGACTCTCCCACTTATAAAAGCCCTTAGTCACCGCCTCTACACCCTTGGGCCTAGGACTCCCCTATTATTTTACGCCCGGGGAAAACACAATACCATATGTTATTCCCTCCTATAACTAATAAATAATGACAATTCACAATATAAAGCCAAAATGTGCAAAATTTTGTATTTTATAAAAAGCCAAGGTGTACAACCACCATCATACACACAGACAATAAATAAGTATATGCAATTTTTCCAGTGATCTAACCTATAACTTGTGGTTAATAAATAATCTTCATTCATACTTGAGAATTCAAAAAAAAATTAATTTGTTGTTTATGTTTTGTGATATACTTACAGCTATAAAAGTAGCCCCATGTGGGTAGACCGACAGCTATTGCTCCAACCACAAAGCATATGAAGCCAAGTATTACAACTGTCAGCGAGTATAATGTCTTGCCACTCGCCATGGCTGCATGATACAGCCAAAAACATTAAATGTTCTAGACTCATCAGGAACTTTGTTGGTGTTTAATAAAACACATTATGTTTACCTGGAAGACAATTTTATAGCTATCATTAATGATAATTGAAAGATTATTTAATTACACTCATTATTGTTAACATTATTAGATATTGCAGTGAGTCCAGATTTCATGTAAATTATATTGATTATAATATTAATTCTAGAGATTTTGAAAAAGATTAAATAATAATATTACACAAGACGGTTTTGTATTTTCTTTTTTCATTTATCTTTTCATATTAATAATCTTGTCTAACAGATGAATTGGAATAAGAAAATACCAAATGGTGCTGATCTAAGCATATCAATCAATCTGGCTTTTCTTATTGAAGAATACTTTAATATGATAGTTTCTGCCAACAACTTTCCACTGTGTGAAATTCAGTTATAGTACCTGTTTAGATCTCATCAAAATTTGAGTAGGTAAAATCTGAAAGTATTTTTTTAAATGTTTGTGAGGATAACTAGTTTCATTGATGCTGTTGAAAACTATAAGTTATATTGGTATTATAAGGTAATGATCCAAAAATATGGATTAGTCTTAATTATTACTGCTCATTATAAACTCATTTATGATATATCTCGGCTTGTTGGACTTGTGAACTTTTGTATATTATATATGTTACAATTATTTCCTGACTATGTACTTTTTAGAGAAAAACAGCTATTAATTAATATACTAGGGTCAGCAATTAACTCTTTCCTTGGATAATCCTTTTAAGAAATATTTTAGGTTTATATTCTATACATTAGGATAACATTAATAACATCTAGTCCATTCCAATTTGAAGTATTCTCTGACAAATGTTGGTAAAAGACTCTTCATATGAATTCAGTAGTAATAATAAATAAATATGTAACTCTTTATATAAAAACTTGGGACTCTAAAGCCAACTAGCACTGAATTTCTGATGCATCAAAAGCTCTATTTCTCCAACTTCATCCATCAATGTTTTATGAAAATCAAACAATTAAGCATATCGAATTACTATTGCATAAAATTTGAAAGTTTAATCTAGTTTTTGATAACTGACTAACTTACGTTTCGATATAACTGTAATAATGACCAGTCCTAAATCCAAGATTTAACACAATCACCAAAACAATGTTGTCACAATATCGTTCATAGTTATTAGAGATGATTTATTGTAAAATAACACCTGTTTTCACATTGGTGCTTGTTATTCACCCACTAGTTCAAATTCAAACGACACACCTTGTATAGTGAATACCGTAAACTAAAGGTACCGAAAACTTTTGTGTGGATGTTTTATATGAAATACTTGGTTCTACAATATTAGTTCTTTTGTCCTTGATGTAAAAAGTATATTCATTATTTTTTTATAGCTTAGCCACGCGTTATTACTTGCATAGTAAATTAAAATAAAATTAAAAATAAATCCCAGCACAGGCTTACACCCGTATTTACTTCACAATCGCATCACTTCACAGAAGCTACTGTCAACTGTGCACAGAACACTCTTACTTGTGAGTCGGATACACTGATCAAGGAGCATATTTGTCACTGTCAAGAATAATTTATTACATTATTCATTGGTCCTCGGAGCAATATTTTAGAGCCGAGATCGCGCAATTTTGCCAAAGAGCATGTAAAAACATGTAATAAGAGGCGCGCCTGCAAATTGTAAAATTTAGAAAATAAAATTTTGTTTAGTTGAACGCAGTGTTTAAATTCTCTTTGGTTTAGTATGAAACTTGCAGTCATTTGACATAGTTTGATATAGAAGTAATTACAGTATCGCGATCAACCACGAAGTATAATCCGGCTATGTTTGAAAGCAAAAAGTTGCTTAAAACGTAGTGGACTCCGGCTATCTCCGTTTTGTACAAGATTATAGACGTCATCTGTCAATCTATCAATGACTGCACAATTCATACAATCGAGTGAATCGCTTTTTTTTAGAGGATTTCGCCAGGCTGGTATTTGCACTGTTTTAGGAGAGCAATATAAAGAAACGACATGCGGCAATCTTCAAATAAAACCCATAATATGTATATATAAGTACCAGTTTTTTATTCCAGTAAGTTGCCACTATAATATCGACAAAATATAGATAAATAAAAATGTGTGAACATATGAAAGAATTAAGAAACATGCTGTTGAGATAAATGAATGTAGCTCTTGATCTAGATGTTAAGATTTAGGATTTAGTATGGATTATAGGGAAAAAGTCTATTTGGTTGTATAACTATAAATAATACAATAAATAAATTTAAATTTTTTAATACGTAAATGAAACGATAAGATTTTTTTTAACCCTACAGGGCTTTTAAAACACATTTTAGATTTAATATGTATATTTTATGTGTAAGTACTTCGACTACTATGAATACCATATTCTAACAAGCGTATATAAGTCTTGTTTTAAATCTCTGCTAAGCTCATTATGAATAAGACAGATAAACAATGCACCTCATACAAAATCAAAGCCGAAATATGGCACATGCCACAAATGACACAATAATAAGCTTCGACTGCTATGTAGATACATTTCCGCGTTTAATCCAGTTGTTTAAAATATTATTGGTCAATAGCAATTTTCAAGTTGGTTTCCGAGCTTTATAACACGGCGCCTAGTCTTGCTGGAAGGAGAGAGAATTCTTGGTTATTGAACATGGTGTTATTAATGGGAAATGGGAATTCGACTACTTACAAGCATTGGACTATTTTCTCAAGAATGGTATCTTGATACACCTGTGCCGATGTTTTGATAACTTTTTCACAAAAGTATGGCTCAGTCACTTCTTCATAGCTAGCCACGTTGCACTCTGTCGACTAATTGGGAAGCTTTGGTCACTTTGTTTGTTAAATTGTTGCTCAATTGAAAAAAAAAATCTCATCTGTATACAGTTTTTTTTTGCGTACCGCTTCAGTAGTTGTTTCGGTTTTACCACCCTATTGTTTTTCAAATTATCATTTAAGAAATGACCAGTATGTCTCTTATAGGCTGCAAGTCCTAAGTCATCTTTTAAAATACACGACATGATTCTAGGTGCTATCTTTATCTCCCGACGTAAAATCTTTTGCTTTCGAACAGGATTTTTTCTTTTACTTCCCTTACTGCTTTGACCACCTTTTTAGTACGAACACTACGTGGACGGCCAGATTTTTGCCTATCACAAACATAGGAGGTCTCATTTTACCTATTAATAGCCCGGTACACAAACAATTTATTAATACCAAGCGTATGGAGGGTTTTAAAAATTGCATTTGGCTCCATATCTAATTCGTGTAATGCAATGACAGCGATTCGGTTCTCTTAATCAAGCCGCTGCATTTTAATATCGCAAACTAGCTGACCCGGCAAAAGTAGGCCGTATAAATTATAGGTGACCCACCGTTTTTTCTCCGACTTCATTTACCGATTACCACGAATTCATCTTTCGGGTTTTAGAAAGTATTATTATTTCGTCTATATTTTTAATGTTTTTATACTATTTTGCTATTCGGGACGGACACAAATCCAACAAATTAAATCATGGTGATCGGTCCTGCCGTTCTCCATTTATTAGTATTGGAACTACGCAATTTTATAATGATCTCACTAATCGGAATTATTTGTAAGGATAAATAGGTACGAATGTCTAATATGATGGAAAAGTTATGTAACTTTTCCATCATATTTCCAGCTATTGCAATATACACTTATAAACTGATAAACGATTTATTTCGGTCACCATTTACATGTAGATTTTACGATTTAGAAACGCGTGAACAAGCTGCGCCTGCCTCCTAAATCCCTGCAATTTATTGATAGTGATTAAAAATGCAACTTTTACAGGTAACTTCAGGCGTTTGAAATTAATAATTCCCCGCCCACAGTTGTACGACCGCCTGCGCGCCATTACCATTCGCCCGTCACCGGCCACAACATAATATCGCGCACTCGATTGTTTATCGACATAATTATAATATTATCGGTATACATCAAGAATTTGTGGTTATGACCTAGTCAAGCTCGCAGAGATCGTTAGTACCATGGACGCAACCTTTAACAAAACAATCTTATCTTCCTTCTGCAACAATTATAAAACAACACGTTGCACGGACACACCCTTTAAGTTATGAAATTTTCTATGAGAACTAAGCTCGTCTATCGTAACAAAATTAAAATTTCTCAAATTACGCGTTGCCCTGACAAACATACCAAAGTATGCGCCTGATAGACGCGCACCACGTAAATAAGCATGTACAGGTGCTCTGTTACTGATGGAAAAATCAGCACACATTGCGCCTGAAGATGCTCCAAGCCTCTGCCGTAGACCCTACGCTTCACGCCACGCTAAGCAGCAAGTTTGAAGTTTCCACATTTTAGCACTCCGAGCTAGAGACACACCGTTGAATCCATTGAAAATGAGAAACAATGACGTTCTATACATATAGACCATGCACCTCATACAAAATCAAAGCCGAAATATGGCACATGCCACAAATGACACCATAATAACCTTCGACTGCTATGTCTATACATTTCTGCATTTACTCCAGTTTTTTAAATTTTATTGGTCAATAGGCAGCAATGTAAACACTATTTCAGTTTCAGCTGCGTATTTTGAATTAAGAACCCGATTTGGACAGTGACGTCAGTGGAGTAGCAGTTAGTTATTTTCTTAAACCCAGACGAAAAAGAGGGTTGCTATTATATGCTCGGTAAACCTCGTAGATTCTCTACTGAGGAACTATACAAAATCACTGAACTTCTTACGGTACGTCAGCTGTATATAGACAGAAGCGTTACACGTTACCATCGGATGCACCGAATTCCACCACTGGACAGTACTCCCCGACGTCGACCTGTAATACACATTCCCCGAACAAAAAGTTCATTTGCACAACGCCAATATAACTATTTGGGACGACATCTTTTCAAAAATATTAATACAAACTTAAAATTATGCATTGTAATATATATGAACTTAGACATAAACTCAAGAACATGTTAAGAAACCTAAATTACGAAGCTACTGAAAATCTTATTCGATAACCACTACTTAACATTTACTTACTTGACATTTTACAATGCACAACTGGGAAGAGACTGACCCCCATGTCACGGGCTGTCCTAGTTTGGGGGTCGAGGGTAATTTTAAGCAAAATTGTAATTTTTTTGCAACAAATAAAGTTTTATTATTATTATTATTATTATTATTATTATTATTATTATTATTATTATTATTATTATTATTATTATTATTATTATTATTATTATTATTACTATTATTACTATTATTATTATTATTATTATTATTATTATTATTATTATTATTATTATTATTATTATTATTATTATTATTATTATTATTATTATTATTATTATTATTATTATTATTATTATTATTATTATTATTATTATTATTATTATTATTATTATTATTATTATTATTATTATTATTATTATTATTATTATTATTATTATTATTATTATTATTATTATTATTATTATTATTATTATTATTATTATTATTATTATTATTATTATTATTATTATTATTATTATTATTATTATTATTATTATTATTATTATTATTATTATTATTATTATTATTATTATTATTATTATTATTATTATTATTATTATTATTATTATTATTATTATTATTATTATTATTATTATTATTATTATTATTATTATTATTATTATTATTATTATTATTATTATTATTATTATTATTATTATTATTATTATTATTATTATTATTATTATTATTATTATTATTATTATTATTATTATTATTATTATTATTATTATTATTATTATTATTATTATTATTATTATTATTATTATTATTATTATTATTATTATTATTATTATTATTATTATTATTATTATTATTATTATTATTATTATTATTATTATTATTATTATTATTATTATTATTATTATTATTATTATTATTATTATTATTATTATTATTATTATTATTATTATTATTATTATTATTATTATTATTATTATTATTATTATTATTATTATTATTATTATTATTATTATTATTATTATTATTATTATTATTATTATTATTATTATTATTATTATTATTATTATTATTATTATTATTATTATTATTATTATTATTATTATTATTATTATTATTATTATTATTATTATTATTATTATTATTATTATTATTATTATTATTATTATTATTATTATTATTATTATTATTATTATTATTATTATTATTATTATTATTATTATTATTATTATTATTATTATTATTATTATTATTATTATTATTATTATTATTATTATTATTATTATTATTATTATTATTATTATTATTATTATTATTATTATTATTATTATTATTATTATTATTATTATTATTATTATTATTATTATTATTATTATTATTATTATTATTATTATTATTATTATTATTATTAGTTTTACGTTCGTCAGTCTGTCCCTATTTTCCGATCAATATTTGTTCATTCGGAGGTTTTTTACGTTTTTAATAAAAATCACACTCATATTATAAAGGGGAAAGTTTGTATTTTTACTTATTGGCTTGTGTTTATATTAATTACTTCTTTACGTTCTAAAACGATTTGGATTTAATAAGTTAAGGTAACCTTTAATGAGAGACACTAATACTCAAATATAATATTTTTATTTATATAAAATAATTAGTTAAACTGTCTATTTAAATGTTAACTTCTTTGAATTAAATAAAATTTGTCTATTAGATTTAGAAATCTTTCAGGATATATTTTTGGTATATTTAGTATAATATATTTGTATGACAGCTTTTGTCAAATTTTAAATGTGGTTAAATCCAAAAATCTTAAACCCTTCAGTGGTGAAATATAAATATGCTCATTTGTTTTGTAAATTTCTTCACATCTCCCTCTTGTTACCAATTGGCGTAAATTTTCTTTCATTATCTCGTGTACGGGAAAGCTGAAAAATAAAAGCTTTTACATAATATTTGCGATATAAATAATTACCAATTATGACTTGGTAACGTTACTTCCGTGATAACGTGTAAATAGCCCTAGTATGTAGTAATTGTTCACGCATTGTAAGCAGTTTACATTACACAAAATACAAAATTGCTAATAATTGTTCACTGGGCTTTTCAAAAAAATTAACAAAAAAATAACCGACTCCAAAAATAACAATAGGTAATCGTTACTAGAATTAGATTGTACAAAAAACGTAATTATATGTATACTTTTAGTGCATATTATATGTATTGTTGTTGAATAGTGTTTTTGAAGTGGGTTGTTATTTGTTCAATTTTATTTTTGTGCTTAGATTTTTAGTGAATCTGAACTACAATAACTCATATTTTCTTTAAATTTGTGTAGATCTACTAAACTATGCAATTTTACTACGTACAGTTAGAAATCGTGCCACAGACCGCACGCTTACTGTAAGTAAGTATAACGACTTAGGACTTCCATTGATCATCATCATATTCGACTACGACAATTACTTGACTATAACGACGTTACGGTAGGTGACTCAAATATCCGGATAGCATAAAAAAGATTCGGTCTAGTATTATTAATTTGTTTCTAAGAATTGAAGACTTCCGTTACTTTGTTATGGATCCCATAAGCGGAACCTAACCTTTTTATGCCTTTAAAAAAAGAATTATCAAAATGGGTTTACCCAGTCGAAAGTTCTAAGGTAACAAACTTAAAAAAACATACCGACGAATTGAGAACCTCCTAATTTTTGAAGTCGGTTAAACAGAGCGACTCTATTGTTTTCATTTCTGACTGTGTCCTTTCATCTGACCCATTCTGACAAGCGGGTCTTGTCTGGGCACTTATCAATAATATTGTCCCATATTTAATGAAAAAATATTCGTTTTATTAAATTACTTCCGCTTTAAGCATATCAATCTTATATAAATAAAATAACCTTACCGTTGTCGTAAGTAATAAGTCACACCATCTTATTTTTGAGTCGATAATGTATTTTATTTAAGCACTTTTTCCTTTTCACTTTGGCTTGTTGATTGGCACACAGTTGACACACGACTAATGAGAAGAGTGTGCTTACATTGTCCTTAAGCACACTTTTGCTGTTCCCTTATCACACTGGGAATGATATGTCCATATGTATGAATGTCATTGATAAGAATATAAAAGTGTGGTGATTGCATCCACATAAGTTGGTAACCCAGTATTGTTTGGAGTGCCAACTGATTACATAAGAGAGAGGGAGACAGATATAGGCGCCAGACACTTGACAGCAAAGGACGCGAGTGGCGAAGACAGACGCAAACTTTTTACCCGCGAGTGTCATAGGCTTTTATACAATATAAAATATAACTAATAAGTCACTTAGATAAACTTACTTCTGTTAATATTCACGAGTGCAAACGCAATAAACAAAAGTAAAGATCGAGTCGGTGGTGCTCCCGACACGACAAAAGTATTAAAACTTATTTCATAAAATGCAATAAAAACGTAAACTCTATATAGCTTAACATATTGTCATGTTCCGATAACTTCTCATTCGGTCGAACCTGACCAAATGTCGCATCCCAGTCTAGTAAATATAAAGATCTCATCAACTATGTGAACGACACACAGACAATAGCCATTAATAATCATAGCCAAGGGATATTCATTTCAAAGTACAACAGCTGTAAAATTAAATTTCCCACATTCTCAGCATAATGAGAGTTATTACTCGTAAAATTCGCGAAACTCAAGAAACAAGTTATGAAACGTCTTATGGCAATAAAAATATCCCAGACGTACTATACGTATGTACGTATCTTACTACTCATCAGTTACTACTACTAAGATATACAGAAAATACAAAAATTATAAAATAACAACTCGCTGAACAACTTAATTCTCATAGGTGTTGCTACAAATAAGTGCTCAACACTCATGATACGGTATCTATTTTTTTACTGAAACAAAAGTTAAGTCTTAAATATTGACGTAGCGTGAACTACTCTACCTTCAAAAATAACAACGAATAGGCAGTAAATTTAAGTCTTACCAAATTAAGTGAACTTGAATCCTTTATCCCATTTCTGATGAACTTAGAGCATCCATATTCTTTTTAAAAGGTGACGGCACGACTGTTGACACACACCTCTATGCACAAATGCGTCGAGTGTCGACTGTGTGGCCGTATTTATTGAGCTCCGCGCACGTGCACGTATTTTCGATTAATGCTTTTAAACAATAATTTTACATCACAATGTAATCAAATGATGATTTATGATTTAATTTTATAGTAAAATTATTTATCATTTTAGTCTCGTTTTTATAATAGGTGTGTTGTAGTATTTGAGCCGATTTACAGTATATGTATTTTTGTAACTCCTGCAGGCTTTGAGGAGCAAACATGAATAGCTCGCAAATTGATGATTTTTTCGTACTTCTCCACACTTAACATAATATTTTGGATAATACACACTATACCATTATAAATTATAGCCTTTGTGTTATTCTGATGTGTAAGCTATATTATTGTAAGGTTTCATCATAATCCATACAGTACTTTTTGCGTGAAGACGTAACAAATACACACACACACTCACAAACTTTCGCACTTATAATATTATATTTAAATATAATATATATCTGTATATAGTAGGATGTTTTGGCGCCAAACTGAGACTACTCAATGAACAATTATATAAAAATGATATATTCCAAATTCCAATGTAATATTTTGTTTATTTTTAATTGTAACAGTATTTATGGCCAGACTAAGTAGATCTTTATTTACACAAAAAAAAATTAAGTATATAATATATAATCGATAGAAACAAAAAAAATATTTCCCCTACATAATAAAGGGCATGGCATTTTTTATAGGTTTCAGATTTTTACGAACACACAAGCCATGTAATAATAATAATAAAACGAATAATTTAAACAAAACACTTGTTTTTCCCAGCAACAGTATCAGTCTTGTGTCAGTGTCTTTTCAGTGCATTGTATTTCGTCATTTCGTGTAGGTTACAAAAGCCAAGTTATGTACAGTTCCACTTATTTTTACTTCTCTAGGCTTGTTTATTGCACTGAGATAACTCAGTGATAGAACTTTAGAATATTAACGCTGCAGAAGTAGCGTCGGTATCTTCATTACAAAGAAAAAAGACAAGCGATATACAACTAAGGCTGAGATAGAACGGGACAAAGCTATTGATCTTGCATCTCTATCGCGTAACTCATTTATTTCAATTCAATTTTTGTGATATGGCGTGTGGCTGCACCAGTCGGGCGCAAATTATTTCGCCAATGTCGAGTGGAATTGAAGAGACACGTTATGGAAATTTTGTATGAATTTAATAATAATAATAAATTTAATTTATAAGTGGCAGGTTTTTTTGAGTATAGTGTTATTTTATAGCATGGTTAGTTTCTAGCCTGGAACAACACAATATTATACAAAATACACTCTACATTACATATTTACAGCTTAATATTATTTCATTTGACATATTTACATAAAAAATTACAATTAGGACTAAAAACACAGACGTTAACAAACATTCAACGTTTACTGGACGGGGAAATTTCGGTGGAAGAACGTCATAAAGGGGATGAAGAAGTTTAGGACAGGAAAATATTATATGAGATACAGTACCGTCGTCCAAGCCACATTCATACAAGGAGTGATCTCTAACTCTGATCTTGTGCAGGTGGACAGGTGTGTTGGAATGACCAAGACGTAGGCGACATATTGTGGAGGTAACCCATCTGTCTGCATATCTTTGGGAAAAAAACCATGGACGCCTTGGTATATCTGGTTGGACTGAGGCATAGAATTTACCTTTAACCAATTTTGATTCATTCCAGTATGTATTCCAGGACTTGTCAAGATAAGTTTTAGAAAGTGCACTCAGATCTTGCGAACTATTTTTATAATGTTCATAAGAATCCATTTGTATAGCAGATTTAGCACAAGAGTCTGCTGTAGCACAAGAATCCAGACAAGTGTTAAATTTATTCCATTTTGATGACAGGAAAATAGAGCCTCTCTAATCTGAAGAATAATTGGATGTCTTGACTTACTCCGGAATGGGTTTTCCTTGATGGATGATAAGCAACTAAGGGAGTCAGTAAAAATAACAGTTTGATTCAGGTTATGGGAGCGGGTAAACAGGATTGCTTCTAATAAGGCAACGGCCTCTCCTGTAAACACCGAAGACTCAGGAGGACATTTGAATTGTAAAATGACTTTAAAGCTGGGGAGCCAGCAGGCTGCGCCAACACAACTTTGCTGAGACATCTTTGAAGCATCTGTGTAGATAAGAAAGTGATTTGACCAATTCTGATGAACTAAGTATTGAAATTTCGAATAAGTATCGGGGGCTCCTTTGACCAAACCAAGATCAGTAACGATGGAAGGATTGAAAACCAGGGCTTTATATGATGTGGAGAATAGAGGACTCATCGATAAAGATAACAAGGGATGAGGGAGATTGGTAAACTTACGGAAACTGTCCAATAGATAAGAAGAGGGATTGCGTGGGCTAAGGACTTGAGATAGCTGGTCCAATTTGGTCCACAATGGGTGGGAGGAAAGCTGTAACATTTTGCTGACAAACCGGTCACATAGGTATTGCCGTCTGAGATGTAAAGGAGGATCAACACATTCGACTTGTAGAGCGTTAGTGGGGAAGACTTCATTGCACCCAGAATAATTCTGAGGCAACGATATTGAATTTTATTTAGCTTCTCAGACACTGTTTTTTTTAAGGGGTCTAAAACAAACGAACAGTAATCAATATAGCTACGAACTAAAGCATTATATAGGAGTTTCAGGGAGTAGACATGAGCACCCCACCAGACTCCCGCTACTGCGCGTAGAACATTGATGCCCCTTTCACATTTATTAATTACATATTCGGTATGAGCCAATCCGTTCAGTCTGTAATCAAGGATAACTCCAAGGAACTTTGCCTTATCTACCAAGTTGATGAGTTGGTCCTCATAGTAAAAGCTAAAGGTAGGGATAGATCTCTTCCTTGTAAACACAACTGCCTGGCATTTAGACACTGACAAAGATAGGCCGTGGTTGGAGAGCCATTGCCCTAAATAGTACAAAGCAGAGTTGAGGCATTGGGATATTTCCTCTACAGAGCCTGAGCTATGATAAAGGACAATATCATCAGCATACTGCAAGATGTTACAAAAATTATTAACGGACAGTTCTAGATCCTGAGTATATATGCTGTATAGCAAAGGACTGGGGACAGAGCCTTGGGGAAGACCTTTCCACACTAATCTGGGTGGGATACTGGAAGACTGGTGTTTTACGATAACTGACCTGCCAGAAAGCAGGTTACATATGAAATGTGTTATCCTCGGCGGTACACTCAGCTGGTGCAGTTTTTGCCTGAGCAACGGAAGAAGTACATTATCATATGCAGAGGCTACATCGATAAAAACACCCACAAGGTATTCACCCTTACCAAAGGCAGTTCGAATGTCTGTAGTCAGTAAACTGAGGCTGTCTGCAGTACTGAGGCCCTTGCGGAAACCGAACTGCGAAGGGGCCAGCAGTCCTCTGCCTTCCATGATCCACTCTAATCAGTTCTTAAGGAGGATCTCCGTAACTTTTGCTAAGGTGGACGACAGTGCAATAGGTCTGTATGCATTGGGATCTGATGCTTTTTTCCCAGGCTTGAGAAGAGGGATCACTATTTGAGACTTCCAGGAATCTGGAATTATTCCTTTTTCAAAAAAACCATTAATCAAATTTAGAAAGGAATATTTAGATTTGTTATTTAAATTTACCAAAAAAGAGTAGGGTACACTATCTTCTCCAGGGGATGAATCTTTAAGGCCTCCAAGAGCAATCTGAAGCTCTGAAAAAGAAAAGGGAGCATCCATTTCGCACATTATGGGTGCTGGCGTAGAAATAGGGAAATCGTCCGGATGGGGAACATATGGTGGAGCAAATTTGTCAGCGAAAGTACTAAGCCACTCAGATGGATTGTTGGAGTTTGGATCGGAGTAGTTAAGCGTTCTGCGAAATCTAAAACAATAGAAGAAGGCGATCTGGGGTTAAGTGATTCACAGAACTTAGTCCAGCCAAGCTTTTTCTTCTTTGAAACCATCCTTTTAGTTTTTGCATCAATACGTTTATATTTCATGAAGTTCTCTTCTGTCATTTGGGCTGCGTACTCTTTCTCTGCTACCATTCTCTTATTGTTATAATTTGCATTCCCCATCCCACCAGGGAGGGGAAGGCAAATTATATGAGACAGAGAGATTTTTACGGGGAATATTGGAATCGGCCGAAGAAATAAGAGATTTGACAAACTGTTCATAGTAAGTCAAGAGGTTACCATAACTCTGAAGATCAGGAAGGGAGTCCAACAAATCATCCACGGTTTGAGCATAGCGAGACCAATCTGCGTTCCGCAATTTATATTTTAGTAAAGGGTTAGGATTGGGGCGAGGAATTGTCCTATTATTTAGAGTAAGGATAACAGGGAAGTGGTCGCTACCATAGGTAGTAGGAAGAGTTTGCCAGGATAGCTGAGATGCAAGGGAAGTTGAAGAAAGGGAAAGATCTACTGCCGATTTTTGGTTCTGATTGGGGTAAACTCTGCGGTTCGGAGAGCCATCATTCAGGATACAAAGATTCATATCCTCAAAGATGTCAACCAACAACGGAGCAAACCCATCACAGTTGTAACTCCCCTACAAAGTGTGGTGGGCGTTAAAATCACCCATAAATTCAGTGGGACTGGGGAGAGAAGTTAGAATAGTTTCAATTTCTGGAATAAAGGAGGGGCTTGGATGTGGAATATACAAAGAGAGGAAGGAAATATTTACAGCTCTCACAGCAACAGCATTAATCTGATTACTGTGAAGGGGGATAGGAATAGAAGAAAACGAAATGTTTTGCCGAATGAAAATTGCACTACCCGCATAGCCGTCATCTCTGTCATCCCGCAAACAGAAGAAACCAGGGACCCGAAATCGGGCTCCAGGCCTCAGCCATGTCTCCGAGATGGCAATTATAACAGGGCTATGAAGGTTAATTAATGATATAAGATCTTGTTTCTTAGCACGGATACTTTTACAGTTCCATTGCAGAAGAACTGTTAGGGCCATTGTTCAAGATCTTAAAAAGACGGGTTAGATTGTGGGCAACGTTGGGCGGTAATGGAAGTTCGCTGCATGGAGCAACGATGCTGAGGAGCAATGACGAAAGGTCTTCTAACATTTTTCCCTGGGATTGAGGGAAGTCGGGTTGGCTATTGCCAAGAGCACAGCCATTGGTTAGAGAGGAGGGTGGGAGATTGATGATAGCGTCATGGGCCTGCTTGTTGTAACCCTTTGCTAAGGGGGTACGGGGGCGAGGAGAACGAATAATTGTCTCCCGATAGGATCTTTTAGGGTTGGAGCTGGGTTGAGATGAGTTGGTAGGTTGGGAAGAGTTAACGGGCAGAGGGGAGAATGTAGGAGAGGAGAAGAACTCCCTTGTCATCTCCGCATATGACCTGCGGACTGGGGGGAAACGAGCCGATGCATCTATATACGATATATTATCCTGAGACATAATACGCTTTATGTTTTCTTGGCGTAAAAACTCTGGACAGTTCTTATCCGACGCAAAATGACTGCCTGAGCAATGTAAGCAGGAAGCTTTTTCTTTCGGAACATCGCAGGACTCACCTGTATGGAGCTGGGCACATCTGTAACACCTGGGCTTAGACCTACACTGTGCTTTAACGTGGCCAAAACGACAGCAATTCAGGCACTGAATAGTCGGGAATTTATAGATTTCTACGGGAAGGGACGTATAAAATGACAAAATTTTGGAGGGAAGCATCTGGCCTCTAAAAGTCAAAACAACCGATTGAGTGGGCACCCACTCGACATTACCTTCAATGATGTTCTTGCGGTTTAAGCGGCGGGCTTTCAAAACCTCGCCACAGCCAATCAGTAGCTCTAGGGATTCGACAAAGTCTTCCATAGACCAGTCCACAGGGACACCTCGGACTAGGCCCATCCGAGTAATATTAAAAGTCGGAATTACTGCTTTATATTTTGTCAAAGTCAGAATTTGGTTACTTAGACAGTCATTAGCTGCTTGAGCGTTTGAAAATTCGACACTTACTCTGTTGCGGCCAATACTTTTAACACCGTCCTTAACAATGTGCGTGAATTTATTTTGGTGTAGGAACAGTCCAAACTTCAATACACGGATAGATGTGCCTGCAGATGGGTCCGAGACCTCCCTGGAAACGTGAACTATAAACGGACCTTTGTCATCCCCACTGTAACCTTTAGGGCCTTCAGCGAACGAAGGATGCGTGTACATAGTTTGTACGGATGCTTGGGGCGGATTTAAACCTGATTTTTCCCGCTTTCTGTAGCGGGCTCATCGGATTCGACAGGCCGCTTCCGAGAGGAGGCAGCCTGTCGAGACGTATTTCTAGATCCGATGGGTCTGGTGGAAACGGAAGGGGTTCCACCTCCATTCCCAACACACTAAACTACACCACCACTAATAAACAATAGGTAAAACACAAAAACCGGCCACTTTTCAACAAAAAAAAACACTCCGAAAAACACCACACGTGTGTCAACCAAAGCCAACACGACGGTACTCAACTCATTTATTTATTTGGCCCAATGTCAATTTTGGGGCAAATAAAAAAGATCTGTCATGTCATCGAGCTTGCGAATAGTATTTTTGTGATTTTATTGTTTTGAAACATATTTGGTGCAAGATACGGATGTCTTTTAACTTATAAAAGTTAAGACCATGGTTGGGTGTTGTGTGTATGGTTGCTAAAGCCGTAGTGAATGTAAAAATCCAGGAGTTAGCTTCCACACATAGGTATTGCTTCTCACCTTCATTTGGAAGATGGACTATTAACGTAGTTGGTCGCTTTACTCTAGAAAATATTACATATAACATGCTATGCATGAAGAATTGGTGACGATGCAAGGTTCATGTGCACGTGTCAAGAGTTATTGGTATATTATGTACTTCCTTGCCAGATTCTTCACCAGTGAGTATTTGTGCCTTTATTCATTGCATAGTCCTTCTAAAACGACTAAATTACGCAACAACATTGTTAGCGCATTTTTTTTAATTTTGCTCGTGTTGTGGCATATTTTCTTTCAGGATGATCTTTCATTCTGTAATGGCGTTAGTAGATTTTATTCTCTCCTTGAATTTTGGGAACTATAGTAACATCATAATTTTTTCAACATCTTTGTGGAAGCGCGATTACAGATTTTTTGCTGTCTTTCATCATCATCTGACACTATTTAGGGTCAGTTCCTCGTTGCCTAATTTTAGTAGGTAAATAATCAGAAAATTGTCGTTGCTCTATCTCTACGCGCATAATATGTATACTCTTGCAGTTTAAAAGTCTTGAAAACAGACGATAAGGAGCATCACTTAATAGAAGGGTCCAGTTAGTTTTATTCGCACGCAGCACAGATGTCACTCCCTTTGTTTGTCATTTTCAGAAGCTACACGTTGTGCCGCACGCTGCCGCAAACTTGCAACGTCGCTCTCGTTGTTTTTAATTTTCAGTAGCTACACGTACACAGAACAGAAATTATAAAAAAGTGATTTTTTGGGCTTACTTCAAATCTTACTTGAAAGCACTCATTGGCTCAGTGTTGCTTAGCAAACCCTTCTACAGAAGTAGCTTGTTTGCTGTGTCGGTAAGTTGCTCCAAATGATAGTTTTTCTCACAAAACGAAAACCTTGACGTTTTCTCATTTATTTATTTCTTATTAACTAATTACATATTATAGGTAACACAATTATTGTACATACATAAACTCATTTGAGTTTTACCTTTATATTACATAATTTTATTTATAGTCAAGAAACTTGTAAAAAAAAAAACTGGCCAAGTGTGAGTGGGACTCGCGTATATAGTGTTCCGTAGGTACCATCGATCAAATCGTCCGAGGAAAAATCCTTCGAAAATAAATATCTTTTTACTTTTTATATAACTTATTTTATTTTTTGTTCTTTTTTTTTAAAGAAGCTTATTCCACTGCTTTGTTGCCATGCCACAATCTAGATGGTCGTGCGAAGGTGGCATTAGGCGGCAGGAATCAGGTGAAACAGCTCTTCGGAACACTCCTGTGATATATTCGATAGAAAACACACAATGAAGCGCCGTCTCTACTCAACGTCAAGTAATCTAGCCGTTCACAGAGCAATGGATAACCGACAATTCGCAGGTCTGCATTGCACGCGGTCAAATGGCCCCAAATTACCCCACTCCGCGACCTCCTCAAGAGAGGACTCAAGTGTGTATATGGCATATCCAGTACTGTCATCCGCATAGCAATGCATGTTTGAGGCGTCCAATATATCATTCTGCATATGTAGAAGAAAAAGTGTGGGAGATTGCACACGTGCTTGGGGAACTCCAGCGTTCACGGGCTTCGAGTTCGAGCAGTAACCGTCGACTTCGACCTGAATGCTGCGCCCAGTGAGGAAGCTAGTGGTCCACATGCATAAACTCAAGGGAAGCCCAAATGATGGGAGTTATGACAGAAGCGCCATATGCCATACACGATAAAAGGCATTCGCCAGACTAACTTGCAGACCTTCTCCCTTGCTTTCGATAACCTCCGCCCATCTATGTGTTAGATATACCTGAAGATCGAACATCGAGCGACCATGGCGACGGCCTTACTGTCGGTTGTTGATGGTGATCAACTAGGTATACCATCAGCTGGCGGTTAATTATGCTCTTCTTGTCATTAAGAAGGCGAGGAAATAAGTAGTGATATTCGCCTTCTTGAAAGCGTGACCTTGGAATTTAGTCCTTATTCCTCGTCACTATCGCTCATCTTGTAATGTTGCTCGCACGTGAACTGGTATAGAAATGACGCGTGTCGCGTGCGACCGCTTATTGCAGTTGTTTATGTAATGCGAGAGGTACCGTCAAGCGACGAGAAGCGACGCGCAGCGCAGCGCCCGCGCCGCTCTACTGGGGTGCGGCCTTTAACTTTTCAAAAAATATACTGAAAGAGGTTTAGTCAAATTGGTCTATAACATTCAAAAACATAAGTTAAACGACTTTGTGGTGAAAACAGGAATATCTCTAAAGAAGGAGTCGAGAATTGTTGCAACTTCGCAATCGGACGTCGCAGATATTTTGACTATACTCCTCTTTTAATATTATAATATCATTGACTTATATTAAATTCAGACATTTCTAGAGTTACTCTTACTTTCTTAAATATACTTTGAGAACCTAACATGATATTTGTAGCACATTTCTATATTTTTACGAATTAATTAGATAAGTATAATATGAATAGTAAATATAAAATTATACAAGGTACGTAGGTAATAAATATTTTGTTAAAGTTTTACTCCGTTTTAACAGCAGTGTAATATTCGAAGATTCTATATTGTACCTATCCATTTGGTAATTTTTTTCTTAAGCCCAATGTAACTGTTCTATTGAAAATTACCCCGATAATACAAATTATACTAGTAGGTAAGTAAAGTATGTGTGATTTTGATCTATTTATCGAACAGGCAATTTATAGAGGCAGGAATTATTATCAAATGAAAATTGGGTTCTTAAATTATGTTGTATTAAGATTGTTAGGTATGGAAATACCAAGTCGTATTTATGAAAGACCAAATGAGTAGTTACAATAACAATAGAAAATAGTTAGGAACCTACCTGCCTACCACTCGTCCTAGTATTTTCGAGGTCAACCTATTTTAGTCGCGCTGTAAGAAAATAGACCACGCAATGACTCGTGCAAGTTTCAGTATTAGCACGTATTAGTCCAATTATTTAATGTTTTGATGAAAAATTAAGAGATACGTGACGTTGTTTTGCAAAATGTCATTTACTTTATTCCTTTATTTAGTATTACTTTTATGTAAGTTAACTAGATAAGAATGCTATTTTTGGCGTAAGAACTATAGATCTTATGCCATATTTTTTGTCGTATGAAGTGTAACTGTGGTAACTACAACATTACAATTTTTTTAGTTGGAGCCAATGTAAATGGAATCATTCAGGGGAAAGCTGTAAGTATCATTCAAATAATAATTATTTTTCTATTTTCTTAACTACTTAAGTGGGTCGTAATGCTGCTTGGATTGTATTTGAAATAGGTAGAGGTATTTATGTTCAATGGTAATCATTAAGCTTATTAAAATCACTAAGCTATTAAATTTCATAAGCTGTACCTAAATGAAATGCCGAGAATGTCATTGTTTCTTGCTACTTCTTCCCACTACAGCTCAAGTTTTTCAAAGTATCTAATAAATGCTAAAATGTATAACTTTGACATTCATAAGTGTTATTTTTTTAACCTACCTTCTAAGTAGGATCTGTAAACTGTTCTTTACTAAGTAGGAAAATTGGATCTTTTGAAATCTGAATTATAAGCCCGTAATCCGTGACCAAGTTGTAATTATTTTGTCTCTTAGGCACAGTTATGAAAATAGTGATCAAACACTCTTGATCACGTAGGTTCCTATTATATTACACATTGTAATTGAGCCGAGTTCTAAAGATATTTAACATGCCAACCTGCATATTATTATTTTGTGAATGATTATCTAGGTTTTTCCTTTTGTTTAATTAACTGGTATTGTTATTTATTATTTCATAATAATTGTTTCTCTATCTGTTGTTGTATCTGTTGTTTTTCCAGTTTCTTCTGAAGTAATTTCACGAATCGGTAGAGTTAAAAAATAAATTCCCGATTCAATAGTGTTTTTATTAACTTGAATAACAATATTAAACCGTGAATGGTAGTGTGTAACTTCCATTTAGATTGCGAGGTATATTGATAACCATTATTTTTGTTAGATTCAACAATCAGACTGTGGTGAACTAGGCGATTGTGTTGCGAGCTCTGAAGCTTGTGATAAGAAATGTGGATGTGATACATATTCATCGTAAGTGTATTTATCATTTTCCAGACCCTATTTACTTACGATTAACAGGGTAAAACAATCCTTAGTATTGAATCACGAGGATAATTATTAGTCTCAATGAATCATATACTATTAAGGTCAGCTTTATTTTAGTTCATTAAAGCCCACCATACAGCCCTGGAGCATTTAGTCAAGAGTTTCCCAGACTATTCTCCCGTGGATCCTGGGGGACCACCTGGACGACTTTGAGACCTAATCCTCTAGTCTTTCGGCCGTCGACATCCTCAATTTCGAAAGTAAGTATGGGAACGAAGGGTGAGTGGGGATGAATGAAGACATCTCCGTAAACCGAATATGGAGCATATGCATAGCACCTGCAGTACACTGTGTTTGGAAGGGATTTATCTCCCACATACAATGTGTACCTGCTAAAAAGTTCTTCAAATACAGCTCTATGGAGGACGCCGCACATCCAAATGGTATAAGAAGGATGATGATATTGAGATTAGATAGATTTTGTCTAACATGGTGGAAAATTATCATTAAAATTTGTAACGTAATAATTACTGAATATATTTTAAACTTGATTTAACAAAATACAAATCGGATATTTCTAACTTGTAGTTAATTGTATAGCTAAGTATATAGAAACACACTAATACTTATACATTACTGCTTCACGACAGAAATTGGCGCCGTTGTGGTACCCATAATCTAGCCGGCATCTTCTGCAAAGGAGCCTCCCACTGGTATGTCCGAGTTTAATAGAGAAATTAATCACAAATGAAGAAGAAGAGAAAAAGACTTTGGCATATTTGACCTTTGTCCATAACTTTGATTGATGATGATTTGATGATTTCGGTACAAGTAACAATGAAGTCTGATACTTTGTCAGTTGTTGAGATGCACACTGAAATTTAAATCTGAAATAAAATACAACAATTTTCAAGAAGATGAGGTATATTTTAAAATAGAAGAAATAAATATGGATTGCTTACAAGCAATCCATATTTATTTGGAATTCTACATACATGTAGAATTCCAAATAATCAAAAAAATTTATATTGTTAGCATAACTTCAGATGGCAAGAGTATGGGTGCGATTGAAAAGAGGAAGAAAATCATCGAAGGGTTTACAGAAATCCCTAACATTTTCCGAGTTTTATCCTTCGTTCGTAGTATTCCTAGCTCAAACTGTTTCGTGCAAAGGGCTTTTTTTACAGATGGTACTGAAGTGGACTGATGTAAGAATAAAATAATGTACCCCTAATTTAATAAAAAGCGAGTTCTTGACCGTTTACAGTTACATGTTAAGACTGACTCGATCTTCAGAAAATTATAAAAAAATAACAAATGACTAAATTAGTTTGTTTTTTATTAGTCCCGGGTAAAACATCCATGTTTTTTTGCCTTTTTTTTATGGAATAGGACAAACAAACGAGCGTACGGGTCATCTGGTGTTAAGTAATCACCGCCGCCCACATTCTCTTGCAACATCAGAGGAATCACAAGAGCGTTGCCAGCCTTTAAGGCCTTTTTTTTCTAAGGTACCCATGTCGTATCGTCCCGGAAATACCGCACAAGGAAGCTGATTCCACAGCTTTGTAGTACGTGGAAGAAAGCTCCATTTAACCATTTGTCCTTTAAAAAAATCTGGCAACCACTCTCGGCATTCCATTTTATAATAAAATACCAGACAGTATGCTGAGTAAACCCACTGAGCTCAAATTCAAGAAATATATTGAATCTTCTTTGGGAAAGAAGGATTACTATAGTATAGTCGATTATATAGAGGATAATGATGCATGGTTCTTGTCTAGTTCTGCGCAGGCCACTTAAAATAGTATAATATTATATTAACTAGGCTAAGATGTTCAATGATTTATGGGCTGGGAGTTTCTCATTAGCTCTTCTTAACACATCAAAGCTCCTCTATGAACTGATGTAGCGTCTTGACGTTTACCAAGTGTTGTTGCATTTTGTTATGTAATAATGTACATTAATAAGTAATGTCGCTCCCTGTTATAAATAAATATATTATATTACTATTATTATTATATACTATTTCTATGAGCAGACCAGTTACGTACTTATATATAATTTGTGTTATTTATTTTATGTGTATTTTTAGGGTACTTTATTATAATGAAACCATAGACGAATGTGTGTTAAATGTGAAAAAGCTGTTGGAATCTTTGTCAGAAAAACACAATACGCAAGGTATTTTTTCTAACTCACATTAATATAATTTAAGACTTTTGTGTGTTTGACTTGAGACAATTTGACTAAATATAATTATTGACATTCGAGAGAGATTTCAATACTTTTCATGTTAAAAAAGTTTTATGATTCTTTTAAAGAATGATTAATATATGAATGATAACGCTTAAATCCATTAGTGGTGTAATATAAATCAGCCTCGAGAAAATGATCCGAGCAAATGATACTCAATATATTTGGTTTGTAAAATTCTTCACATCTCTCTCTTGCTACCAACTGGCGCCAATTTTCTTTCATTATCTCACGTACGGGAAAGCTGAAATATATTAGATTTTACTGATTTGCGGTGTACATAAGTATCAATTATCACTTGGTAACTTCTTCTTCTGTGATACCGTGTCAATAGCACTAGTTTGTAATTTTTCATGTTCTTTTTAACCGTTCACATTTACCGGCAATGACTTTCTGAACACAAAATACAATATTGGTAATCATTGTTCACTGGGCCTTTAAAAAAAAAGAACGACTCTATACTATTGTAGTTTTCATTTCTGACTGTGAACTGGTTGTGTCCGAAAAGAATTTAAACACTACGTTCAGTTGTGTCTTTCATCTGTTTCATTCTGACAAGCGGGAGAGAAAAGGTTCTAGTGTTTTAATTCTCTTTGAAAAGGTTGGTAATACTTGTCATTAATTGTACCATATTAAATCAAAAATATTCGATTAACTAAATTATTTACGCTTTTTGCAAACGAGTTTTAAATAAATAAAATAAACTTACCGGTGATAAGTCACACCAACTTTTTTGCGTCGTTAACGAATTATTTGAATACTTTCTTATAGTATACTTAGGATTGGTGATGGACACACAGTTGACACACGCAGGAGAAAAGACAATGTAGTCTTTAAGTACATTTTTGTTGTTCCGCTATCAGACTGCGAATGAAAATATTATTATACGTCCATATGTATATAGAACGAAAATAATTAACTTTATTTGTAGTAAAGAAGGCCAACATACTGCCGTCACACCCTCATCACCCTCCTACAATACCTTATCCGTTTTTTAAGGTACCGATTTCATATCACCCTGGAAATTGCCCTCTCAACGATTTAATTCTAGTGCGAGCGAATTACAAACGTGGGTCGGTACCCCACCATAATGAATTATTGAAAGTCAAAAACTACCACTCATTCCAAAAATTAATGCCTCAGACTTGAGAAGATTGGGCGCAACAAATTCAGCGGGCTTTTTTTTCATCGAAAAAATATGTTTACAAAGTAATATTGTACAATTAAACTTATTATTTAATAGCCTGAGGGCGGTCACTCCATTCCCAATCTGTGGTATCATTAAGAAAGTCATTTATGTTATAGTAACGTTTACCACACAAACGTTTTTTAACAATTCTTTTGAATAACGTAATACTTTTGTTTTGAACATGTTCTGGGATCTTGATGTAAAAGCATAACCCCACAAAAGACTTACTAACTCGACTTAGCCGAGTAGTCGGCATCATAAGTTTATGTCTGTTCCTGGTGTTAACATTATGGTTATGACAGTTTCTGGCAAATTCACTTATGTGCCTATGAACATACATTGCATTATCAAGAATATATCGAGAAGCAACAGTCAAGATGTTAATTTTTTTGAATTTTGCTTTCAATGATTCTTTAGGACCTAGGTTATAAATAGCGCGAATAGCCCTCTTCTGCAGCACAAATATTGTATTAATATCGGTAGCGTTGCCCCAATATACCATAGGATATAATACTATGGAAATAACTAAAGTATACTAGTCGAGCCATATCTATGTCAGTTAATTGTCTAATCTTTTTAACCGCGTATGCTGCAGAACTAAGTCTGTTCGCCAATCCTTCAATAAGGGGGCCCCATTGTAATTTGGAATCTAGAGTTTGCCATGAAATATAGCAGATTCCACCGGTTCTATCACCTCTCCGTTTAACAAAACATTTGCAGCTACATTTTTGACATTTGGCACGGTAAATTTAATGTATTTAGTTTTCTTGCTATTTAACAATAGGTTATTAGGGATAAACCAGTACACAATGTCAGATAGAATATCGTTCACTTCGTCATACATAGCTTGCTTCCTTTTCACTTTGAAAATCAGTGAAGTGTCGTCCGCAACCAATACTACCTTATGTTTTTTCTCTATAAGATTAGGAAGATCATTTATATAGATAAGGAAGAGGAATGGTCCAAGAATAGACACTTGTGGTACCCCCATACTGAGAGGAGTACCAGGAGATCTCCTACCATTCACATCGACCCTCTGAATTCTATTGTTTAGATATGAAGTCAGAAGATCGAGCGCAGTTCCTTTTAGGCCATAGTGGTATAGCTTCCTGACCAGAATTATCGATTGATCGATGGATGCAAATAACAATTACTATTACCAGATTCATTTATTCTGAAATAGGAGGACTATCGGGTCGGGTCATCTGATGGTAAGTGAACACTACGTCCCAGACTCCCTTGGAACACCAGACGAGTAATGATGATTAAGTGATTGCCAACGCCTTCGCCGATTTGGAGAAGTTTGGATTATAGCTAAATGGACCGCTGGTCTCCCTTTCCTTTACTCGCCTTCACATTCGCTGCACACTCTCCATTTCTTCGGAGCCGTTCTCCTTAGAGTCGCATACCGCCGAGTCGTGCATTACGATTGCGAGAACAAAGCTTTTGTCCGTGTGATATTGAAACTACCCTTTCTGTACATCATAAGATCTGATCTATGTAACTTAATTGTTATGTACTTTCAGATAAAATCTTTGCTGAAGTGGAACGCGTCTTTCAAGGAGTTATATTCTCTGCGATATTGTTCGCCGCGTGTGCCGCCATGTGCGTTGTGCTATCTTGTTTTTATTGCTGTCGAATAAATTTTATGTAAGTCGCAAACATTCAATTTTACGAGTTTCGAAAAAACCTACTTGTTAATTTCGAAAGAAAAAAATATTATTATAAACGTATGCACTTCAACAAATTTTTATTACAATTTGAATTACTATCTCTGTCAATTTCAGGGACAACTCACTAAAAAATGACGTTGACGCGTTAACAGCAAAGTTAAAAAGAGAAAAACGGTACAAAAAGGTTCCTGTCACGACACCCCCGCTCCCCAATACTGAACCTGCCGAAAGTTGCAACATAATAGTCAGTAATGCTGGTGTTTACTGTGTATAAGAAAATATGTAATAAAAAGTTTAAGATGCTTATTATAGTTTTACTCGTTTTCGTGTTTTGTTTTTCTAGTTATTATATAGAACTTTTGTTGGTGTTCTGTGCGATTTCTGTGTTTGTCTTCATGCAATTTAGGTAAGTAAGCAACTTAAAAAAACTAATATATTTTTAAAACAACAAAACAAGTTTAAGAAAAAACAGATTACCTCGGTTGTGCTCCTCTTTGCTGCTGGTAGACCTATATACTCGCAAAATTTCTTGAATTCGTCTAGGTCATCAATCAGTTAAGTGAGAACTATTAAAATGCCAACTATTATTTTAATTTTATTGCTTAAGGAAACTAGCTCGGGTGGCATCATATTTACACCGAAAGCAAAAACAAGAATATTTGTAGTAGTTGGAGTTTATCATGTTAGTATAATAATGTCCAAAAAATACCCCTATTCTCCTTCATTTTCCAGTGCTGAATTTTTTGGCATTGGTATATAATATGTTTTAATTTGTAATCTCAAAAAAAAAACGGGATGCACTCTGGGAGTGCCCGCAGCAGTGAAAACTTTAACATTAACGTAGTGCATTTTTGAATAATGAAATGTTAGGAATGAATGAAATAATAAATGAATGGTTAGGGAATAATTTCGCACGAATTTCCATATTTATCAGTATAAAAGTACTAGTATTTATGTGGTTAAATAAAATGTCCACTTAATGTGCTATCGTACAATAGAATGGCAATTTATATTACATAAAAAAATTATCTTTCAGAACTACTACAATTATTTTACATTTATAGCTTATCTCTCAGAAAAATCAAGTTTCATCCATAACTTCAACGACTCACCATATTCATTACTAGCATCATCATCGCCAATCTCTAAAACTAAACAAAACTAAAAAACTAAAGAGAAACAAAATTATAAAATAAAAAAAATGTAAACAAAATAATAGGTAACAAATAAATATAATAAATAACAAGTACAACTATCGCGTTAGGGAGAATGAAGGGAAAGAAGGGAAATTCGATCCCTCGACCTCGCGGTGTTTCGGCTTCGCAATCACAATGATTCAACCACTGGTCCAATGACCGTATTATCATTAAGTTGAAATAGCCGAGCTATAATTAGTTAGAAGTTTTTAATCTATAATTTCAACGGCTGTCTTTTGAATTTTCGATCAGGTTACGCGAGCTTAACATTTTATATCCATCCCAAGAAAAGTGGTCAACGCCGCTAAAGAAGTTTTCACTTCAAAAAAATATTATTTTCGGTGATTCAGGAGTGCTGTATCGGCAATATTTTAATACCACTGCAAAGTAAAACCCATCTTTTCTATTAGAGCATACCTTAGAATCAAACTTCATGAATCTTGTACAAAAGGTATTTTTCTCACTTTATGATGATGCTCAGCTACCTTCATTACCATCATACTGATAGGAATGCGACATGGAAACAGCATTTTCCAAGCACAACATGCAAGATTTCATATAATACATAACCCTCATTGTGAATGATTTTGGAAATCTGTACCATAATATATTGCTTTCCTGCTCCAAATGTGAGCGAACTTCCTTTTTAGATGGGTTTGATATCCTTCTATGTCCCTTTACCTACATCTATAAAAACTATTTTTATTCTGAAATTTTGAACGCGAATCGTTACCCTACCTTGGTTAACAATGAAAAACACTTCAATATATTCTAACTGAAGAAATCTACCTATTGAAATAATGAACTCAATCAAGTTTTAAACTGGCGGATGCAGGCTCATCAAACTTAGCCCCCCAAAAAAAATTTTTTTCTATTTTTGAATTTTCAATATCGCATATCGTTAGTTCGTAGTTTGTTCTTAATTGTTCGCTATAAATGATTGTTTGTTCTTTTGTTGTTTATTTAAAAACAATTAATTAAAAATGGGGGGAAACGCCTACTATTTGGTTCTGGCACTCGCTGGCCGCTTCCCCCGCACGCTACGCTCGGCTCGTGCGTTGTTTTAACTGTTCTAATATAACCTAACCTAACCAATTTTAATGAATTGCAAATTAAAAAAAAATCGAGAACAAACAAATGTTTATAGAGAACAATCAAGAACAAATGGCGAACTAACGATGTAATAAAAAATTAAAAAAAAACAAATCTGGGGAGCTAACTTTCTTGAGCTGCGGATGCATGGAACGTTCGTACGCTGCATGCATCTACCTACCTACGAGTTAAAAACTCCTAGATTCCTAGATTATTTTAAAACAATTTCGAGGAAAGGAAAAAACAAAATAGAGACATTTATGTCATGATGTCATCCAGATTGTGAATATTGATGACATTGACTAGACTA
Organism: Leptidea sinapis; assembly: GCF_905404315.1. NCBI lineage: Eukaryota > Metazoa > Arthropoda > Insecta > Lepidoptera > Pieridae > Leptidea > Leptidea sinapis. Next base: position 12,979,895 of record NC_066286.1, on the reverse strand, counting down.
ATTCTACTTCCAATATTTTAGTGGTCTGTGGTGTCTGTGACTCGTTAGTCGTTACCGTAACTCGTAAGTGTTTTGTATCTGTGGTCTGTGATCAATGATCATAATAAATGAATGATTACATACTTCTATAAAATAATAATTTGATTATTTCTGTAAAACAGCTATTGCAAATTACAATTGTATATCCATAACAAATAACACAGCGAGAACACTATATCAGGAGTTAAAACAGTAATATTATATTTGTCATGATTAACTAATTTAATTTATTGTAACAAAGTGTAAGTTATTAGATATAATAAAGTAAATGTTGTTCTGTGTTGATTTTAAAGTATTTGGGATCTTGTGCTTACATAACTATTATTTTATACAACGGACGCAAGTAATGGAAACCAACATTGTTAATTGTAATGTCCTGCTGCTTCAATCTTAATAGTCCACAACTATCAATATTATTCGTACCCTTACTATCAGATTAATTAAGTTTTAAATTTTCTCCAAAAGCTAAGAATATATTATATATGCGTGTGTTGTAATTCTATATTATATCTCTCATAAATGAAGATTGATAACGAAGACAAAAGATAAATAACGCAGTTTTTCTTTTAAGATCGTCCAAAAGTTCGCAATGAGTGACTTGATGCAATACATGCTTGCTACTCTGGGAGCCTTTGTAATGATGGGTGTTCTGAGTTGTATATGTTGTGTTTGTATGAAATGGAGGTGAGTTATGATATTTTGATGGCTTCTTATGTATGTAAACTAACACAACACATTGATTTTTGTGTTCAGGCATCATAAGCATAGCATTCACTTGATGAAAAGTGATCACCCCTTCTAACATCATTAATAATGTGCCATTAGTTGTTCTTTTGAATAACTTTTGAGAAGTTTTAAAATTGATTTGTGGGAGATGATAGGACATGTTTGAATTTAACACATTCACTGCTATCTCCAATAAATATATTATTTAACCAATAATTGGTATCCGTCATGCTATTAATTTCAACATACTTTCTTTGAGAATATATTCAGGGATACCAATATGTTACATTATAATTTTAATAATAAACATCACAATTATTTCACTTCTGGTTTTGTTTTGTCAAGATTTGCCAAAATAATAATTTTCCTTTGCTTTCCTGATTACCACACAATAGGCAATCACCTGGTTAATGTGCAAACTTGAGTCTGTTTGGGGTTAAACTGAACAAGGTTAGCTTAACCTCGTTTTGCAACCTGCTCAAGAGTTGTCTATAATAGCAGGAGTGGTGATAGAAGACACACATTTCACAGAAGCAGATAGTTATGATTTTGAGTTGGATCCACAACTTTTATGCAGTAAATATGGCTGAGGAAGTTGGTGGTCAACTATTAATATGAAAGCCCATGGGATGGAGGTTCAAGGCCAATAAATAATATCATTTAGTTATAATCAGTTTTTTTTTCATATTTTATATTATATTCAATAAAAAACTGTTGCTATATCCAAAGTAACTGCCAAGGCTGACCCTTGTATTGTTGACATCCAGCATCTATATGTGTGTGTAGATACACATAGATTTTGATGTATAATAAAAAAATATGATAAAGCCTTATTTATGCTACAATTTGATTGATTATAGTAGGATATTATACTATCAGTGATGGGTGAAAGCCTCTTCCATTTATTTCTCTCTTTTCTATTTATTTTTTATTTGAAACTTGAATGTTTTGAACGACTGCAAAACTGTCCAATTTTAATACAAGCTATGATCCAACTGCCAGCCTTAATCATTTTGTTTACAAGAGAGAGTTTACAGAGCTTTCTGTATTCATTTTTTTAAATTTATATTTGCTATCCTATGTCCTAAAATTTGAAATTTTTTTTTTTTGATGTCTTAATCTCTATCCTCCACACTCATAGTTTTTCCTTATCTTAGTTCTAAGGAGTACTTAGCTAAGTATGCTTTAATCTACTAAGGAGAGTTCTATCCAGAGAGAGAGAGACATCACTTTTGATTTCCTTTGCTAAGGGACACATTTAAGTAACCATATAGCTGAACTTTCAATATTGACAGGAAATCAATAAATTATTTGTGATACCAGTATAAAAAATAATAAGACAAATAAATTTCGTATCACATAAATTTATTCATAAACACTTATTTTTTATTTATTTTTTTTTAAATTTTGATTTTCATATATACTGAATTGCAGGAAACTCCATAATTGCCTGAAAACTTGGAGGATGTGAGTGTGATCACACTACTTAGTAGTTCAGTAGCAAAGATTGATGGCAAGTTAAAGCCACTTAAACAACTCCTTTCTCATATACTCACCTCACTACACATTCTTTGTCTCTTTCAGTTCATAACCTCTCGGCAACATAATATGTAATATGTGGACTTGACAATATATGTAAATGTGTTTTAAGTAATTTTAAACCCTTTTAAAAGTTTATTTTACTTTTTCAGTGATCTAAAACTGAAGAATTATGTTCTGGATCTTGCAAGGAGAAGGAATTATAATATTGAGGAGAAGTTAAATAAAAGGACACCTTGTCAGTCACCACACATAAATGAAAACTGTACAATCATGATACCGGATGTTGCCATTGTTCTGTAGTAATTTAATTTAGGTAAGATTGTAAGCGCACACTGTAAGTCTGTTAAGTATTCTTGTAATAAATGAGTATTCTTTTTGGATATAAAGTGCCTTTGCTATTTCCTAACTGAAGGGGGTTGCTATTAAAAAGTTCATATTTTTATGTCCTGTATTTCAAATATAGGTTAGAGTTATATGTATATACATGTAGTTTATCCCAACTTCACATATAAATAAAAATTCTGTGGTACCTACATTATCTTTCTAAATACACCTTGTTGAGATCTCTAATTTCTCAAAAAAAAAAAATTGTGACATATTTTTTTAGACTGGTATGTAATAATACTAGATTTTGAGTAGATCCATAACTAACAATTCACAAAAAAATAGAACCTCTCATTATTATATGACATAAAAAATGAAATAGATATGCAGTACTTGTATCCAAAAGAATGCTTCTATAATATATAGGTAAACTGTTTTAAGACAAGTTATATGATAATAATAATAAGCAGATTTATAACTTTTTTTTAAATTTGTAAAGCTTTCTTGATTGAATGTGTGACGAGATATGAATTAAAGTTATAATAGTTATTTATGCCACTATCAAGTAATGAGTGCCATTCTTACTTGAGTACTGTCCATTGTGCCATGAGGTGAAGCCAAATGTTAATTATTAACTCTTACAAGCCATTGTTATGAGTGTTCCATTGTCGAGGGACTTGATGGCTGGTCCATGCGTCATCAAATATTTTATGGGATAGATATGATGTAAGTAGTTCAAATTATGTATATAGTAATTTTACTTTGCAGTGCAGGCAGCGAGCTTTCTGCCACTCCCTGTCAAAGGCTTGTGTCTAGAGAAGTAAAGCTTGTCCAACAATATTATTTTTTCTCAAAGGCCTTCCTTATTACTTTAACGACAAATTGATGATCTGGAATAATTGACTCTTCTTTCAAGCCACTGTTTAGTTTTTGAAGAAGGGTGTTTTCGAATAGCTGGGAAAGAATTGATAGTTGGTTTATGGACCTGTAGCTATTAATTTCTTAGACAGGTATATGTTTGGCGATTCTTGTGTTTTTCATAAAAAAAATAATTCTGTGCAAGCTGGGGAAGCCATGTTGTTTTGATATTAAGCAATTTTTTATGTTTATTTTTAATGTTGCCATAGTCTTTGAGCGGACTTCATGGCATTTCTCTGAAAACTTCATACCCTTTGAAGTTTGCTGAATAGGCATTGAAAAAGGGAGTACAAGAGGCTGGTGTTTTGCAGTGTCTTAGAACATTCAGTGATTCTGTGGGATTCTGCATATTTTCCGCAGTGGTGTGGCCTCATGCAGTAGTAGTTCCCAAACCCCAACATTTCGTTGCTTTCGATTCCATGAAATAGTCGTAACACTTTCCAAATTTTTTCGTGTTCTTGTAATAATTCTGTTACGGTCTACATAGACAACATGGCTATTTGAGGTTTAGTTATATGATGGCGTTAATGTTTCGTCCTTATCGCTGTGTTCCCGCATATTGTTTATTGTCGACAGTTGCTCTGTTGTCAACTTTATGGCTTGCTACAAAATATAATGAATTGTAACGACTACATAATACCATGAAACTATTTATAAAATTTTCATTGTAGTTTATGTATGTATTAATAAGTAAATTACGAAATGATAGTTGAAAAATATAATTAATATTCTATTCAATGTAGCTATTACCAAAGATGAGAAGGGTTACCTTAGAATTTAGTATGTGTGCAATTATTGTGATTTATGATGAAAAATATTAAATGAATAAATTAAAATATAAGCTATATTTTAATACTATACTGTAAAGAGATACAATATTATAATGTAAAGACTTTCTATTAATAGGTATTTTTATTGTAACTGCCAATGAGAGAATATTATGTATTTAATATTATTATAATGTTTGCTCTTGAGTTGATGTCCAATTTATCTAATGTTATTTCCAATTTAACTTCCAAATTATTATTTGTGTGTTAGTATTAAAACTTAAATTTATCTTAAAATTTATTTTGATAATTAATTTTTATTTCATTGGTATTTCTGTTTCGTTTGGTCGCCATCGAGTTTCGCTAAAGAATTTTGCGAAACCCGATGGCGATTGCGTAACACGATTAGTATAACATTTATCATCAAAAGTGGTAAGATGTGTTATTTAAACGTTCGTTTAGAATTGTTTTACCCTCGGCAGTATTATTTACAAGGTAAGATACTGTATTTATATTGTTGTAAGTTAGTAGTTATTTATTAATGTTTTTTTTTCTTTTTGTGCTCAGTCATTTTATTTGTATTTTTTTTTTCTGTTCAATTATGCATTCGTTAGTAATGATGATTTGTTGTGACTGTCAATATACTGTGCCATTTTAAACTAGTAAAAAATTTGAGATAAGCATTGTTTGACTGATTATGTCTCTCTTTTAGACAGTTTTTGTTTTTATTTGTATTTAACATATTCCAATAATTTTAAGTACATGTAAAAGAAATATAATAAATATACCTATATGTAAATAATGCGATTACTAATATGAAACCATTAATGGTTATAGTCAGATTTATAAATGTATCTATTTATATTATTAAGGGTAGGAAGAGACATATATGTATATGTATTGTTAGTTTCAATATAAAAATTAGTTCTTATTCTGATTATAATGTCTGATTATCTGTAAGTGAAGATAGTTTACATACGAAAAACAAACAGCAAATATAACTTGTACAGTCTATGTAGGCCTGTGGCATGCGGATCGATATACACACTTTGAACAAAAGAAGACATCCAGTACGCGACCAAGTAACACAAATGACGGCGAACGTTAACGAACGAAAGAAAGTATTATGGAGGCGAGTTGACGTCGTTCGTTGTATGTGGACGTGAGCCCTATTGTTGTGGCACTACGTGATACGTCATCTTGGTCTCTCTCATATTGTGTAATGTAGCATTAAGTTAGTCAGATCTTCCTATATAATATTGTATGCGGTAAAGTGACGAACCAAAGTTAATACAATTACCTACCTAAATGTTGAAAAAAATATATCGATAAAAAATACATCACTTTGTACGACTATCCTATGACCCATTCATTTGTCAATCAAACACAACATCCTGTCAATATTATATTATTTTATATAATTGTGGAGTTATTCTTCCGTTGCCCACGGATTTTATCGCGAAATTCTATTTGCCTACAACAAAAATACGACATAATAAGAATCACTTGAAAATAACTAATAGATCTGCAAAGCGATTTCTAGTCAATTTCCTAATGTGCAATTATCGAGAGATCTACAATTTTCATAGATAATAGTCTTAAACTAAGTGAACAAAATAATAAGTACCTGATTGGTACCATGAGTGACTCAGGTACGGAAATCGAAATTTTCTAGTGACTATTATAATAATGTAGTATGTATTTATTTATTTGTGAGTGTTCTAAAATCTTGAAATAAGATAAGCCTAGATATTTTTTTACTTTCATGTGCCTACCTAGTACCTACCTACAAAATATTGTGTCAAAACTTTTGGAAAATGTCTACATGTTTGTGTATTTGTAAATAAATATTGATATAGAAATATTTTCTTTCCTTATTTGAATGTTAAATAAAAAATAAAAGGCTGAAACGAATGGCTTCCGAAATTCTCTGCCGAATACAAAAATATGGAGATCCTACTACACTCCTCTGCAAAACAAACCTGTTTCAGTGGCATTTTCAGATTTTATCATAATTGTAAGTAGTTTGTATCATAATACTTTAAATAAATAAGCTATAAGTAGTTTCTGTCAATTCATTACATTTCGATGGAATTAATGAAAAATGATCCTAAACAGCTAGTTGCAAACCTATCTGTTAATTAAATAGATAAGCAAGCTCAAAAAAAAAAAGTAAAAGTTTATATCGAGTGTGGCCCGTCTTGTTAATGTAACAGCTTGTTTTCGTCCAGGCATGCTGTCGATGCTATTTAAGAATAGCATCGACAGCATACTTCTTGTGTAATACGCTCCCACTGACCAGAAATTACATTCCTTAGCTCCCTGATGTTTTGCTGAGCGGGCTGCACCAATCTTATTCGTCATTTTAGAACATCCCAAATGTGCTCTATGGGATTCAGGTCGGGACTTTGAGCTGGCCAATCTATACGATGAATCTTCAATATACGCTTCCACATCACCAGATAAGTGAGCGGAAGCGTTATCGTCCAGAAAAATCAAATTTTCTCAAAGAACCGTTAATGCGGGTTGTACCTACTTAAGGAATCCACAATAAGGGGTTAATTCTTCAAAGTAAACTTCCTTGGCTTCGCAACACTCGCCGACGTCAGTCCTCACCTTTTAATGAAATTATGAATTCAAATTAGAGTATTATTCTCGGATCTACCTCAGTCCTCTGGAGTTCACGTCGCACAATTTCGAGCGATGCTAAGTCTAGCAACTCTGTGCTCACGGAGCGAGGGCCACGGGCAACTCATGCGTTGGTAGGGACCTCTCAGTCGCACATATTCACTCGGAGCAGTATTTAATGTTTTAAAATTCGGCAATCGGTATTCAGGATTGATTTTTCGCAGGCAACCCTATCTATATCACCGTGTTTGAATAAACTTTATTTTAATTTAAGATTCATTCAATAACGAGACCGGTGCAAGTTACTGGTATCGATTTACCTGTTCATACCTGGCAACCCATGAGTTGTGACAGGAAAAAAATAGGCAGCTATACCGGGACTTAGACTAACATGATCAATACAATAATTTGCAGCGCTCACTAGTGTCAAACATCAGACCTAATGATCTTGAATTAGCTAAACTAAAACCTAAAACATGTAGTTACAAACCAAAGAGTATAATAATATATAGGGAACAAACACGAGTGCTGGTATTGACGGCATTAGCAGAAAGATTGTAAAATGTGTCAAATATCTAATGTCATAGACGATAGGATGGCACTAAAACGGTTTAATACGTGCTGAGATCACGAAAATAAGTAGTAACATAGGTATACAGAGAACTGTAACTAATGTATTAGGTATCGTACAATAAACTTTTATACTTAATATAATTAGTCTGTGGTATTATTAAGTTATTAGGTATAACCTACAAAGCTTTTTAACAATTCTTTTCGTAATATCGTAGACACTTGCATTGTACATTTTCTGGGATCATGTAAAACCATATACATCGCCCTATAAAAGACTTAATAACTCGACTTAACGGAGTAGTAGACATAACAATCCATGTTTGTTTCTCGTGTTAAACATTATAATTGTTGCATTTTCTAGTAAATTCCTTATGAACAGAACTTTATCAAAAATATATTGAGATGCAACAATCTAAATGTTTATTTCTTTAATTTTTCTATTAATGATCCTTTAGCCTAGGTGAGGTTATAAATAGCGCGAATAGCCCTCTTGTGCAGCACAAATATGGTATTAATATCGGCTACACTGCCCCATTACAATATAGCCTAGGATATTATGCTATGAAAATAACTAAATAAACTACTCATTTTACAGTTAACTAATCATTTTTTTTAAACCGCATATGCTGCAGAAGCCTATTCGCCATCCTTCAATATGGAATCAAGAGTTATAAAATATATAAGATTCCACCGGTTTAACAAACTCTCCCTATAATAAAACATTCGCATTTACATTTTTGACATTTGGCGCGGCTAATTTAATATAGGTTTTTAGTTTTATGACTATTTAACATTAGCTTATTGGCGCCAAACCAGTACACGATGTCAGATAGAGCATTGTTTACTTCGTCACATAAGTTATGTGACATTACACTTGGTTTCTTTGGTCTTTTCACTTTGAATACGATTGAAATGTCATCCGCAAAAGCAATACTACCTTGTGTTTTTTTTTCTAAGGTTAGGTAGATAATTTATGTAAATTAGGAAGAGGAACGGTCAAAGAATAGACCATTGTCGTACCCCAACACCGAGAGAAGTCCCAAGAGTTCTCCTGCCATGCACATCGACCTTCTGAATTCTATTATTTAAATAATCGAGCGCAGACCCTTTTATACCATAGTGACAAAGCTTCCTGACCAGTGGAATGTTGAACACAATCGAAAGCCTGAGGTAAATCACAGTAGATACCAAGTGCATTCTGTGATTCCTCCCACGGGGGAGGAATTGATACCTATCAAAGATATTCCAAATAAGTTCAACACCTGCTTCCGTATCTACCTACATACCTACACATAATACATAAAAGTAAACTGTTAAGATCTAGCCTAGGTGTATTTCGTCAGTATTTGTCATCATTTAGATATAATAAGGCCTTTAAGGAATGTGTACGCGCTTTTTTTTTGAAGGTACCCATGTCGTATCGTCCCGGAAACACCGCACAAGGAAGCTCATTCCACAGCTTTGTAGTACGTGGAAGAAAGCTCCTTGAAAACCGCACTGTGGAGGACCGCCACACATCCAGATGGTGGGGATGATATCCTAATTTGTGGCGTGTCGTGCGAAGGTGGAATTCGGCGGCAGGAATCAGGTTGAACAGCTCTTCGGAACACTCCCCGTGATAAATGCGGTAGAAGACACACAATGAAGCGACGTCTCTACGCAACGCCAAGTGATCCAGCCGTTCACAGAGTACTGGGTCCCTGACAATTCGAGCTGCTCTGCGTTGCACGCGGTCAAATGGATCGAGCTGATACTGGGGTGCGCCAGACCAGAGATGACAGCAATACTCCATGTGAGGCCGGACCTGCGCTTTGTAGAGCGCTACAATGTGGGCCGGCTTGAAGTATTGCCGTGCTCTATTTATGACGCCCAGTTTCTTTGAAGCCATTTTGGCTTTGCCCCCAGGATGGCCACGGAATTGGAAATTGCTCGAGATTTCGAGACCCAGTATTCCGATACTAGGCGAGGCTTTAAGGGAAGTGTTCTCGAAGAACGGTGATACGGCAAATGGTTTTTTTTTAGTGGTAAACGCTCAAACTTGAGTCTTCTGGGGATTAAATTGGACAAGGTTCAACTTACCCCATTCCGCGACCTTCTCGATAGAAGACACAAGTTTCTCCCGGCACTGGTCGACGTTCTCCCGAGAGAGACCTGCATGGCCCGTGTATACGGCATCACCAGTGCTGTCGTCTGCATAGCAATGCATGTTGGCGGTGTCCAACATATCATTGATATGCAGAAGAAATAGCGTGGGAGATAGCACACAGCCTTGGGGCACTCCAGCGTTCACGGGCATGGGATTCGAGCAATAACCGTCGACAACGACCTGTATGCTGCGCCCAGTGAGGAAGCTGGAGGTCCACTTGCATAAGCTCTTGGGAAGCCCAAATGATGGAAGTTTTGCGAGGAGCGCTTTGTGCCAAACACGATCAAAGGCCTTCGCTATATCCAGGCTAACTGCCAGGCCTTCCCCCTTACTTTCAATAGCTGCCGCCCATCTATGTGTTAGGTATACCAGAAGATCGCCAGTCGACCGACCATGGCGAAAGCCGTACTGCCGGTCGTTGATCAACTGGTGACCCTCAAGGTATACCAAGAGCTGGCGGTTAATTATGCTCTCCATGATTTTGGAGAGTAGGGAGGTAATAGCAATAGGCCTGTAGTTTGCCGGATCCGAACTCTCTCCTTTTTTTGGGATCGGATGGACAAGGGCTGACTTCCATGAATCAGGGACTACGCCTTTTGAATAAGAGTGCCGGAATAAACGCGTTAGCACCGGCGTCAATTCAGGGGCACACGTTCTAAGCACGATTGGAGAAATGCCATCCGGCCCGCTCGACTTCCTGACGTCCAACGAAAACAGAGCTCGCCTAACAGTTTTCTGTCGGAACTGTACTTCAGGCATGGAGCTCTGACACCGCGGGATGGTCGGCGGTGTTTTTCCGTTGTCGTCAAGAGTGGAGTTGGAGGCAAAAAGAGTGCACAGGAGATTGGCTTTCTCTTTTGCCGTATGGGCCAGCGTGTCATTCCTCATGTGCAACGGCGGCATGGGCGGCTGGTTGAAGTTACCAAGAGCAGCTTTCGACAACGACCAGAACTTGCGTGTTCCGGTCGGGTAACTGGAAAGCTGCTCGCCAATTTTGACGACGTGCTTCGATTTCGCACGGGCGATTTGCCGCTTAAGTCACGGTAAAAATCTGGAGGCACGGTTATATTTCCTCTTCAGAACTTTGCACTTCGGATCCTTTGAGCCCAGCGCCGCAACCCATGTTCGATACGCCTGTTTTTTGCAGTCGGATGCTGCTTTAACTGACGCATCGAACCAGGGCTGTGATCTGCCACCGATCGGTACTACAGAGCTTGGTATAAAAATATTCATGCCCTGCAGTATCACATCGGCTACTGCAACGGCGCAGGCACTAGGATCATCCGAAGGGAAACAAACCCTGCCCCAAGGGTAGGATGCAAAAAAGGAACGCATCCTATCCCAATCTGCTGACTTGTAGTGCCAAACGCGGCGGTTCGCTGGTGGTCTGCGACGTTGGCGTCGGATAGGCACTACACTCCTGACCAGGCAATGGTCGGACGTTCCGAGAGGGGCGTCGATAGAGACCTGGTAACCATCGGGATGTGTAGTCAGCAGAAGATCTAATAAGGACGGCATGTGGCTATCCACATCCGGGAGCCGCGTCGGCGATTCAACCAATTGGGACAGACCATACGTGGCGGTAATGGTACGTGATCCAAGCCATTCGGCATTGTGCCCGTTGAAATCACCCAAGACTACGATTTCAGCGGAGGGGATCTGAGCAAGCACGTCATCAAATGCCGCTTGAACGCAGCCCATGAGGTGATCCGTTTCTGCGTTACCACTATGGGACCTGTAGACACACGCATAGATGCGGACGCGGTCCTATAAATCTACGCGGAGCCAGAGAGTGGAAGGTCCCTACCCTCAAAATTGCCGAGAGGGTGACAGCAGATATCCTCCCTAACGTACACACATACCCCGGCATGAGGCATGAAATTATGCTCAATTTTGTACCCGGGGTACGTTAAATATGACGTATCGCTAGGTCGAGATATCTGCGTCTCCGTAAGGAAACACAAGGCCGGCTGCGCCGTCTCAAGGTGGTGGTGAAAGGCGGGGTGCCGTGGTGTTGCTGCCCTGTTTGTCCTGTGACATACGCGGTACTGTGCCCTCCCCAGAATACGAGGGGCAGCCCGAGCGCGAATGCTCGGGGAGGGATTCTCCGGCTCTACAAGAGCCGGTACAGACCGGGGGGGGACTGGCCTCCGGTAGGCCGCTACTTCACGCCGGGTATCTGTGCGAGTGTGGTAAGTAACCCGGACGAGTCTGGCCCGATTGTGCTGACGTCATAAGACAGCAGCGTGACTCTCCCACTTTCAAAAAGCCCGTAGTCGCCTCTTACGTCACCCTTGGACCTGGGACTACCCTATTCTTTTTACGCCCCGGGGCAGCATGTTATAAACCAAAATATAATGTTTGTTGCTCTTAAAATTTAAAATACCTACTCTTAAATCGCATGAAAAAATGTTTACCTAATCTTAAACATTTTTTCATGCGATCGAACATTTTTTTTAAAACAGGAGGACCACAGATCTGAATGCATATTTTCTACGTGCTGATTGAACGCTATCACTGCCTCTTCGGAATTGGTAAAAGTGAAACCTCTCATAAAAGCTTAGATTTTGGGGAAAATACAGGTCGGGGCTATGCGCAGGATGGGTAACGAGTTGTACTTTTTCGTAAGCTAAAAATGACTTAGTTTTGTTGGCCGTGCGTGGCTTTTTGGTCGTCTTTCGCGAACTTTTTTTAACACCCTGCGCAAGCCGAATACCACTCGGCATTATCACTCTTTTGATCTTAAAGTGGAATTGTGCAGATGGGACCCGTAGCTGAGAAAAAAAATTCGATAATTTTTTTACCAACGTTTCTCGCCTGCCTCACTTTTGTGAACCTATTCTCATTTTCAAACACCCATTCACAAGATTGCCGTTTTTTTTTCGGGTTCAAAACAATAAATCCACGTCTCATCTTCTGTGCCAATGTCATAAAGAGCATTAGAATGTCCGTGGTCGTACTTCATTGGGATCTGTGAACACCATTCCACGCGAGCCCGCTTCTGCTCCGCTGTCACTTTATGAGGGATCCAACGACATCAAAGTTTCCGAACTTTCAATTCTTCGTGTAAAATTTACTGAATTTGGCTCACACCTATGTCCAATAGTCCTGAAATTGTCTCATAGGCAATCCGCGGGTTTTCTTCAATTAGCCGCTTAACAGTAGCCACATTATTTACGTTGACGGTAGCTGAAGGCGGCCTTTCTCAAAAGTCGTCATGTAAAGAAACCCGAACTCTCTCAAACTCAGCCATCGCCTCACTCATGCTCAAGCAAGATGCTTCTCTCCCAAAAGCATTTTTAAGACGAGCGGCACAGTCTTGCGGAGCGAGAGAACTTTTAAAATCATGAAAAAATCATCGATCTAAAATCTTTTCGACTTAATTCCAGTTTCGTAGGACTTTGATATGTGTTAGAAAACAATTGACAAATGATTTCCTGCCAATTGTTTTTTTTTATTACTGAGAAGCTTGCAACGTTTCAAACGATATAACATTCGAAATGCAAATAGTTCCGATTAGCTAGAAGTCTAAAACTTTTAGTGTGCCCCATGTAGTTATAGTCTCTGTTTTTTCGTCGGAAAAATAATCGGAATCATAAAGATTCAGTTAAATTGCTTTTTAAATAACTTTGATAAGGAGCCGTTTAAATTTACACTTCTAATATCCAACATACCTACGCCAAAATGCTGCCATCAGGAGATATTTAATTTGATGTTGTAATCTTGAAGCGGGGCTGGATTATGTTAATTAGAGAAACAGACTTTGAGCCAAGTTCATTTGTAAAATGTAATTACGACAAACTTGGCTGAAATGTTAATTTATTTACAAGTCTCAGCGGTGATTGCTGGTTTTGAGTTTACGAACGATTGTTTAGACTTAGTTGGAATTGGTGGTGATTTGCGAGCTATTATAATAATTAAGAAATAACACAAACAAAGATTGATTTAAAGAATACAATATATAAAAGGAAACGATTACCTTTAAATTTGTTTGAACCTGTGTTTGATGATCATGATGTTTGATGTTTGCCGTCACCTACATACATAAGCCGCGAAAAACGTAGGGAAACCTGCTGTACCTAGGACAGTTTTTTAGACATCTATTTTTTTTTATTTGACGATCTGTACCTACTCATACCATTTTTGCATATTTTGAAAGGTTAATTTTCACCACCAAATTACCAAAAATGTATATTTCATACTTATATTAGTTGAATAATTAAAACGAAGGAAGGGATTTATGGCCAACGTACAACATACCCTATGTACCTAGGCCAGTACTATGATGTACCTAGGACACATTGAGGAATTTGGGGTAATTCATGGAAAATATAACTATTCTTAACTTAAACCGCTTTATTCGTTTAGATAAAATATTTAAAAAAATAACTCACAAATTCTGAACAAAATCAAAAACATCGTAGTTTCTTTTTCACTAATGATACAAAATCTTTTATATTTTATTAGGAATATTATATTACGTGAATGTGAAATAATTTAAGAAAATATTCTCTTGGTCAAAGTACACCATCTAAATGATTGACCGAGGTTCATACAACACTACTCCAACTTCAACAAAACGGTGGATTTCACATAATTTGTGTAGTCATAAAATCCCAACAAGACGAAAATCAGTAAAATGGTTCAAAACATAATTATAAAAAATATTTAAAAGTTCCCCATCATTCCCGGGTATGGATGTTTTTTATAGGTCAAGAAAATGAGTTTTTCGAGATTTTCAGCATAACGGTAAACCAACCGTTTCTGAGATACAACGATTCAAATACTTATAAAAGTTATTATCGTCATAATATGCACACGTGTCCACGTAACCTATGAGGTAGTATAACATAGGTAGTATACCTTCGCGCGAGTATAACTTTTTGAAACGTTATATCTCAGAAACAGGCGCTCGTAGGAAAAAAAACATTGATACATTTTTCTAGATACTTTTATGATCTACAGTTTTTGTCTGAGGTACTTTTATGATCAAACTTACCGTCTTGCTGAAAATCGCGAAAAACTCATTTTTTTGACCTTTGACCTTCAATAAATTTTTTTCATTTCATTTTATTTGTAAGTGCGATACAATCACATTTGTGATGACATATATCATCTTTTCACCTTGGACATACACAAATCGACCAGGCTCGATGGCATTCCCCCGATAGTGCAGCAGACATGTGCTCCGTAATTGGCGCCGGTCCTTACCCGTATTTTAAGGCTCTCCAACTCATCATCGTAGTCCCGAAATTATGGAAGGCAGCTTTAGTGCACCCGATCCCTAAGAAAGGTGTACGCTCCGATCCGTCCAACAACCGCCCCATTGCCATAACCTCTATTTTTTCCAAAGTAATGGAGTCGATCATCAACCGCCAGCTCTTGGGATACCTAGAGGAGTTATCATGCGTAGGTGTGCTATAACATGGTTCGTCATGCTCACTGAATGGCATTGCTTCTGGCGGCGTCGTGTGCCGGTTCGTCTCCTTCCCTCAAATATGTGCAAAGGGAACGATGGCTGGTCCATGCGTCAACTCGTGAACGGGTGCTGCTTGTGATGCCAGGTCGAACTGTTATAGTTAATAAATCATTGTATTTGTTGGATGCAATTACTAAATTATGACACTAGTCACGACCATCATGTTCACGAAGCGTCCTTACACAAACAATGAATTCAAGCTCGAAGGTTGATACATCCAATATACGATAGCTTATATTTATACAGTTTATTCTTTATTACTTTTTATGAAATATTTGATATTATTTAAGCACGATTTATATATATTGGTTGCAGCACCTTACAAACTAATTTGATATGTATATTACAGCCATTGTAAAATACTATATAGATTGAAAAGAGTGGCCGTTGAGTTGCTTGTATGTTATTCTCACGAATGTTATGGTAAATTCAGTAATTTCAAAGAAATAGTTATACTTATTTATTTATTCATACCACTTGTCATTACTGGAGACCTAATGTGACAGTTACAATCATGCAAGACAGACAGCTAAACTAATCAGATCAAAAATTTTAAGTTTTAGCCTAATTACAAAACATACATTACATTACAAATAATAAAACATTACACTAGAAAATACAAAAAACTTGAACATACCACTATGACTATTAAAAAAAGTTTAAGCTTAATTGAATAAAGTTTATTTGACTTTGAATTTGATTGTGACAGGATAAAAGAAAAAACTATTTCTTTTACCCTGTCACAGAATTTTCCAACTTTATTATCCCAATGGATTTTCGGGAAAGTTTTAAGAGCAGTAAAATGGCTAAGCACCTGGCACAATCCAATAACTAACTTTGAGAGTTGTAACAGCCTATAATAATGTCCGAACCCGACTATAAAATATGTTATGATTAAATATAACCTCAATGTGCATCATTTACTACTTAACACTACAATACATAGTACTTAATACGACTTACATAGCAAGTGTAGTAACCAGCTGCTCTATCAAGATAGTAATGACAAAGTAGCAAAATTCAATTTATAACCTATGTTTAATTGAAATATTCAATTTGTAAGTTTTTTTGTTGCTTATTAGTTCCTATAAAGTACCGATTTTGTTGCTTGTGTTGTTTGCATTAAATCGCGACCACTGCTTGTTTGATATAACGCTAGCATAGAATATGGTGAATCAGTGACTATCTAGTTAGCCGATACACCGGAATTCAATTATTCTGTGTAACCCGATGAGAACCTTTAATAATAATAACGCTAAGGGGACCTCATAGAGGATATTATCCAACTTACTGACGTAATTATTATTAAAAATGAAATGGTGCTAGAGTCTTCCAATAAATATTATTTTATTCTTTCTGTATTCTGTTTCATAGCATTCTATCTTTCAAGGATAATCCAATGTTCTGACTCAATATGTTTTTATTATATTGAATATATCTGAGAGACTTTATCAATGAGTTTTTATCTCTACGTCATTGCCGAAGGATCTTGTCCTTGAATGCTGTTTTTGCGTTTGCAAATTGCGTTTTAGCCCCGAGAATTTAGGGCTTCCAGGACCCTGAAGTTGACCAGCAATTTTGTTTCTGTGCTTGTAGAGTCTCTTCTGACAGCCTCTACTGAATGGTTCTATATTTTTTTTCGCTGCGTTCATCAGTTTGATGCTAACATGCCAAGTATGTGTAAGTTCCTAAAAATATTAAGATATTATTAATGAAACTTTTCTTAACCTGATATATTATGTAAAAGATATAATTAAACCAATTTGAATATTATGTATAATATTAAATACCGGATATTAAAATATGATATAATTTTTCAGCTCTCTTAAGAATACCTGTGGTAATATTTCCAAGCGCTTAGAAATATTACTTCAGGTATTCTTGTCACTGTAAGAAATATAGATAATTATTCATAATAATAATACATTAGATAAAATAATGAATGAAATTCCAATGAATATTCCAGGAAATAAATATCGGTTCTGTTTAAATCAATTAATTGATTCTGAAACACAAGTACACTTCAAAAGCAATCAACGTTCAGCTTGAAGAGTCTTAGTCAATAGGTATCAATAAACAAACATCTGAATAATTTAACAAAGGTTTCCACTTTGCTTCGGATATTGCGAGCTTGTAATTGCTCGGTAGCTTGTCCATTTGATGTAACATTCTAGATTAACTGAATTTAATTTAATTAACACAATGAATATACACTATAACATAATAGAAAGTTTTGATTGTTTAATTGGTATTATTTTTTTTAAGAAAGAGAAGAACATAAGGGTCACCTGACGCTAAGTGATCACTACCGCCCAGATTCTCATGCAACACCAGAAGGTATTCGCGGTTTTTTTGAAGGTATCCATGTCAGATGGTGTGATCGCCGCGGTCAAACTATCTTGTAACACCAGAGGATACGAGCGTTGCAAAACTTATAAGAGGATTCTCTTATATGTTTTGCAACTTGTCGAGTCAATATGTATGTTTATACATATTGACTCGACAACCAAACCTGGCGGGCGGGATCGAACCGATGGCTTCGTGGTGAGAATTAACGGTTCTACCTATTGCTACATCGAGTTACTCCTTCTAAAAGACTTGAAAATTATCATAATGTAAAATAATGTAAAGTTATGTAAATTTGCTACACCAAGGCAGGTATTATTTCGCGTAGGTTAATTCCAGTCGAATTTCGCAGTAAAAAGCCAATTTTCAATATTTTTCATCAGTGGAGACATTGCCCGTTTGCCCCACTTACCCAAAGGTCGACTTGTGGTTGTTATTACTTACTACATATTACATCTACCACATCCTTCCATCCGGAACACAGCAGTATACGTACACTCCTTATTTGCTGCAGAAATAAGTTCTTGAATTAATATAATACAACATAAAATATTGATATTATAAAAGACAAATGAACAAAGTGACTTCTCCTTAAGACTCCTCCTACATTAAGAAATGTGTTTTACACACATTCTTAGTTTAATCTATCTAGCAGTTTAAGTTAAAGTAGAATTACTTATTAGTCTAAGTTGGCTAGATTGTAGAATAGTTCTTACTGCGATATTCGCCCGATTATCCCCTAGAAGTGGCTGTACCCAGTATAGAGTGGATACTGCTTTATGACTAATTCATAGAACATACATAGGACGGTGATAGTGTGTCAGGGCTTTGACGTCAAACTGGTCTTTCAAGTGAACCTTAAGCCACGCTACAATCTTAAGGGTAGAATCGGCTCATGTTAGACTAAGTCAAATACTTTACTATAATAATTTTATAAACAATAAAATCTCGAGTTAATGCCTAATTACTTTTGAAAATACCATAATATAATATATTGACACGTTTACCCTCTAATTTATTATCTTGTCCCAAACTAAGCATAAGCCTGTGGCTACGGGTTTTAAGACAACGATATATTTAATACGATATACTTATATAATAAATACAAATAAACATCCAAATTCATCGTAGAAAGGTTTGCATCTACCGTTATTCGAACCACTAGCCACTGGGCTATACAGGTCGTTAAAAATACTAAAAATATAGATATATTGCGTATTATTAACCTCGAAGTTTTGTACTTGTTTTGTGTGTTCTTAGGACATTTGAAATCATTTGCGTTTGTCTAAAACATATCAAAATCAGTAAACCAATAAAGAAATCACCAATAAAGCTTCCATTCGAAATTGAAACAGATTTATTGATTTGATTTACTAAATGCTTCACAAAAAATAACTTGGAATGATATGGAAAAGTCGACACGTCGAGTTAGTTAATGTTCGACCGAACCCTTGTCAAATAAGAATAATGAGCTCTCCTGTCACGCCTCTCACGCCACAAGACCACATGACAGAAGACACACTGCATTGTTTCAACATTGTGTGAGAAAGGTTTACTTGTGAAATCGTAACTGACTTAAAATGAAACACTTAAAGCTATACATTTCTGTACACCCGGCCCTCTACAACTGGCTCTTGAAAACCCTCAAATCTGAACAGCATCTTGATTTCGCTCGTCGTATTAAATGTTAGTTAAGTTCTGTATTAATAAGGAATATGACTCTTCAAATCAACCAAATCTGTATAATAATACATTTAATGCGGTATAAAAAATGTACTTCAAGTTCCGATGATAAAGGTTTTATATTGAAGAGGAGTAGGAATAGGAAATAGGAATTTACCAGGTTTTTAAACAGAAGAAAGATTGTCAGCAATTTGTTCGAGATACCGCCATGGCTCTTTATATTGAAGATATAGCTGAGTACGTCGAGATATGATAATATATTGATATTACTGAAGCACTCTCACTCTGTAGTTACGGTTTATGGTTACTCAAGCCATAAAGCTTAGGTCACCCCTTTATGAGGAGGAGCGCTAAATACATTCAGTAAGCTATTATTACGGTTTTTGCTGTTCGCCAAATGTCTATAAAATGAATTCAAAAATGTATAAGCTTAAGTATATATTATGTTTTTAATACACATTAGATGTGACTAAATTGACCAATTGTACCGCAGGATACCATCGTTGTGATCTTAGAAGGAGTTTGTCTTATGACAATTCCAAGTCAAAACAACACTATACATTTTCACCATTTCACTCAAATCAGACAAATACCTCATACAAAGACCCCCCCTCACGGATATTGTTAAATAATTGTTAACTTAGAGACTTAATTAATATTGTATTAAGCTTACAGTGACATCATCCAATGGGTTGACTACACATGCTTCGTATGTGTGTGTTCAGGTGTTTATATTGTGTAACAGTCTGTCAATTTCGTTAATATAATAGTGTAGATAGTATGATATATAATAATAATAAATAGGTTTCAGCACAGTTTTAACACGGGATTTTTTGAAGTGTTCTTCGAGAGTAGATAATAATTTCAAAAGAGTGTGTTTATCTAAGATAATTGTGGAAAACCAGTCTGGATTAGACAAACCTGGTTCCGGGAACATTTTCTTTAAATATATACTGAGTGCTTTACATATGCTGAGTCCGTCTGTAACTGTATTTGTTTTATAGGTACCTACTAGGTTAATAAGAGCAGTTTCTGTGTTTTATTTTAATATAGGTTCATAACATTATAGCGTTATGTATTATATTATTTTCTGATTTTGTAATAAAGGCATACAAGACACCACTATCAGCCTTAGTTGAACGGTGTTAAAGATAAGGTTTTACCACCTATCAAAAGCTTTAAAATCGTTTGATACCTTTATTATAAACCTTAAGAAGTCAGTGGGAAAAGACACAGCGACAAAATTAATAATCATATACCAATTAAGTCAGTTAATCAAATGTCTTTTATTTAAAATTTAAACCTCAATAGGATTAAATGATTTGGATGCGTATAATTATTGTCACAGACCACTAAGTGAATATGATCTGAGAGTAATAATTTTTGTACGGCCTCGAAGGAGTTGGGGGTCAAATTAGCGGCTCCGTTTACTTCTACAGCCCAATATAAATCAGTGATTCAGCCCGCTGGGAATCAGTTTGTGTGTGGTGCAAACCAAGAGAACAAGAGGTTTAACAAAAAATAATCGGGATAAAAGAAAATGTTCTATTTAGCGTTGCTGCATGCCGTACTCGACCGTTGCAGAAAAGAAATGCTACACACTGCTTTTTGTCGTTATCACCTTAACACTTAACTGCCTCGGATCATTATCATCAGCCGGAAG
Source organism: Leptidea sinapis (assembly GCF_905404315.1). Taxonomy (NCBI): domain Eukaryota; kingdom Metazoa; phylum Arthropoda; class Insecta; order Lepidoptera; family Pieridae; genus Leptidea; species Leptidea sinapis. The sequence goes on along the minus strand of NC_066286.1, from coordinate 12,959,061 downwards.
ACGTCCACTGCTGGACAAAGACCTCCACGACTATCGGTCTTGCGCTAACCTCATCCAATATATTCTGGCGATCTTGACTAGATCGTCTGTCCATCTTGTTACCAACTCTTCTTCTTCCGGTACGTGGTCGCCATTCGAAGACTTTACTGCCCCACGGGCCATCTGTTCATCAAACTATGTGCACTGCCACTTCAGTTACGCAATCATTTGGGCTATGTCAGTGACTTTGGTTCTGGTACGGATCTCCTCATTTCTGATTCGATATTGCAGGGAAACTCCTAGCATAGCCCCCTCCATTGCCCTCTGAGCAACCATGAGTTTTATCATCAGGGCCATAATTAGCGACCACAACTGCGTACCGTTAGTCATCAATGGCAACACACACTGTATCGGATATCTGTTTTTAAATATTTTAAATATCCATTTCTGGATCTGAAACATTAAGGTTCAAGAGACTTATAATCACATCAATCACAGAAGACAGCACAACAAATACAAGGCAGGTTAAAGTATTTCTAAAACGAAAACTGAAATAAATTTTCATACAAACAGCGGGTGGCACCTTACTGCCTTTATTACCCCTAGGTAATACAGAACAGCGATCATAATTTTCGAATTGCGAGCAATAAAGCGGTATTACAGACGATATCAAATAAACGGGACGATAACAGTTGACGAGTTAATAACGTGGTTTGATACAATATTTATAATATAGACATTGATGTGACGTAATTGTGGCTGTAGTAATACACTGGCTGATATTGTAGAAATATTTTCTATCAATTTTAATGATCAATATACGTGTGTGACTCAGTAATTCATTTGATTCAATGAAGGTGAAAACTTCGTTACAAACTGTATGAATGTAGACATTCTGTGATGTTGAAAGGTTTTGGAGGGTTTCATAAAGCTTTTGTAGTGAAACAGAAGTGTCTGTACTGTCATGTTCCGTTGTAGTTCAGTGTATTGAAATCATAATTATCGCATTATGCACTCCTTAAGTGACATTGAGATGTGTTACCGCTAAAATTATTTTCTCTGTGTTGACTTCTTCAGCAATATAAATAAAGTTATTCGAATAAAATAACATTAAATTTGATTTGTCAAATATTTATTTCAATATTACCGCCTATTCGGAAAGCTCTATAACATGTTGAGATGAATCAACAATTGCAATAGAAAACAACAGTAGCTGTTATTAAAGTAGATTAAACTCACAATATTGTGACAAAATGCTTTGTTTTAAATGACATGAGATCAATGTGTCTGACACATAATAATATTCTATTGTTAAAATGCAAAAATGATGTCAAATTTAATTCGTAGTTAGGCGGACGTCACGCAGTGGACATCAACTCGAAAACTACATTTTTTTATTGTTATATGAAGGCCAATATTTTATGTATGGTCAACATTAACATTTTAAGGGAGCATTTAGAATGTCCTAATTGTGTTATCTATAGTTCAAACGCTCAAAATTATTTTAAGAATGAGTAAAACATACAGTTAAAAGAGAGATTATAATAAGAGATGACAGCAGAGATGGACATCCACGTAAACAAATGAACCTCCTTTTGCGCTCACACTTAACTGGAGTGAGAATCGTTTATTGACAGATCAGGGCAATCTGTTCTTGCGGCAATTTTTTAACTGGTACCATGGTTTCTCGTAAATAGTAAATATAAAACGTCGATTATGTATTAAAATAAAAAAAAACAGACAACAAAAATGTAACATATTGCCGCATTTAGAAATAATCATCCCTAATCATACTTCGCGAAACATTGACGCCGGTCACTCACTCGGAAACAATAATAATTTTAATATTTTACATACATGTGAAAAAGGATTTCGCTTGAATGTGTTAGAGCAATTAGATATTTCTAATTGTTATTACAAAACATAAAAATGACATCATTATATTGTTGAATGAACAAACAAATTTGGTCCACTATTGTTACGTATCTCTTCCGGGGTTAATACGTCACATCAGCCAACCAATCACAGCGCGTCATTTCATGGGACGACGGTATAACAGAGCGGTTTCCGGCTCCCCCCGGATCCCGGATGCCCCCAATATCCGGGAGACGAATACTCGTACTGACCGTTGAGCACAACAACCTCAATGGTGGTAGAATTAGAGCGGCTCTACCACCTCCACCGCTTCACTGTGAAGGTGTCTTCAGGAGGTGCCGTTTCTAGTGTTAGAAACGGCACCTCCTTCACACAAGCACACAGCCGGTTCGAGGTTCGACTCTCGCGACTGTTGTTGCGTAGTCTTTGCGACCTCCACGGCACACGTCCTATGTCGCTGTAAAAGCCTTGAGGGTTAACAGTATAGAGGAGGTTTTTAGTCGGTAGGATGGATGTAATTTCCTCCTCTCGAGAAAAAACATTTAAATTAGTCTCGTGCCAGGATTTGGCGAGTCAACATGTCTTGAGGATGCCTCGTGCAGAGGTGAAACACGTGTCGAATTGTTTGAAGACAAATATTGACGAAATTAACAAAAAAAAATAAATAAAACATTTGGATAATTATTCATTATCGCAAAGTAACGCCTACTTCAATAAATTTTCAAACATATTTTTTTCAATTCCTGACATAATTTTCTTTAAAATGAACTACACTTTATATACTTGCAGCCAATTTTTATAGGCAACCTATCGCTAATACATTGTATACTCCCATTACATAAACGTTCATTTAAAATAAGTCTTATCAATAAAAACACGTACCTTCAGAATCAAGCGGTTGGATCTTGGAATATAGCGACACGTCGTAAGACGTAGCGTCGTATAGTACAACATGGAGCACGTCTCCCATGGCGAGGGTTCGTCCTCCAGGACCAAAAACAGAATGGCTCATGATCACGTTACTACATACGTGAGTGACGACTCACAGACATAGCTGTTAAGTGACAGATGTACGTGTGGTGGCAGTACTACTACTGACTGATACTGCATCTATATGTTCACTGACTGACATTGAAACCATCACCCGTTGCTCAATAAGCAAGTCTTACACCACACAACCAAAAAGCTTGCAATATCTAAAATATAGATTTTTTTTATTTCCACCAACACTGCCGGTACATTCAGATGAGGAAAAAAAACAAAAGTATTGAAATGATGTACATCACGGTTCGTAGCTCGGTCGAATTAAGAAGTATCGGGATAACTTGGCGAGCACGCTTAGCGATTCAAGATCTCATTAGAAGTTGTTAACTAGAATAGTTAGTACTCTTAAACTTGTTCTTGTGTTAAATACTGATATTTTTTTTACATGTAATGGCTGGGTTGGTTTACAATGTTGCGTTAAGTCAAATTTAATATAATATGCCGGAGATTTGTACCGTTATATGAAATCAGATTGATTTACAGGAACGTAAAGAACAGGCTCCCGCTCGGAGCTGCACCTGGCACGCCGACTGGTAACAGATAATCCCCTGTTAAAAAAATAATTAAATGACATACATTAAAGCAATTCAGCCTTATATTATGTAGTCTGTCTAAGTAAACTAATTCCTTCTATCTACGTGATGAGGAATACAATGTTATTATGCTCAAAGCTAATTTCAAAATGTTTTAGGGGGGAATCCAGTAAACTGGGAAAACCTGGATATTGCTAATAATTACCGCTGTTGTCCCAATCACGTTGTAGCCATCAATCACAGAACACTTGTACTTTGATGAGAAGAACGCCATCTACATACAAAAAGAAGTGGGTTCACTTACAAGGAAGTGATAACACCATAGATGAGAGAAAGAAATTCTTTATTAAATATCAACATTTAGTTACGTTAGAAGTAAGTATTACAGAAGTAAATAGTATAAGTACCTTCGCCCTTCTATATTGAGTACATTTGGTAAAACAAATTCATGTCGACTGACGTCGCTGTGACGATAACTGTAGAAAGTTACGTTAAAACAACAATGAACCCGACTCACAGCTTCCTCCGGTGAATTTAATAGTTTTGTAACATAGTTTAGTTACATATATAATATATCTAAAGAAACTACTCATGAACATGTAGAATTCTCAAAGACTTGTGATAAAATTTAAGGAGATAGGAAAAAGATTCGTTCAAGTAATATCGATATCTGTACGAAGAAACATAATATACACACATATTAGGTATGTTAATTATGAATTTTTCCCGACAGTTTGAATTTGCTTTATTTCCACATTTTTGAGATATTTCCGATGCTTTTATTAGTTAGTTTAGTCAGAAAAATATTAAAATTACTACAAAACTATAAATTCGACGATTCGTCGATGCAATAGAAGTTTTATATTTTATTTTTATCACCATTTTTACCTAATACCTTATATATACACTCGGGTTTAGAAATGCCTCTTTCGGGATAACATTAAGCAGGATATAAAAATAAGATTAATTAAATGTGACTGCCTACCATGCGACGTACCTTCAAAAATATCCTACACCTATCTAAAAGCCTGGCAACGCTCCTGTGACTCTTCTGGTGTGATACTCCTATCGCAAGTGAGAATGTGCGGAGGAAATTACTCACCTCCCATTATACAGGGTTATTGGTAATTCGACGTAGGCCTGTTAAGAGGTGACTATTTGTGATAATTTCATATACATTATGCAAAAGTGAACCATTTTAGAGTTATCAGGTTTTTTAGCTTTTTTCCAAATGAAGTCAAAATTGTAGCAACAAAAAATTATTTAAAAAAAGTATCGATTGCAAGCCCATTTTTTTCTGATTTATAAAAAATAATTTAACTCTAATAATTTATCTATATTAAAACAACAATTATCGGGCTCAATTAAAAAATGCGAGACAAACGACACTAATTCAATTTTTTTTTTCATTTTATTTCACTAAAATTCTTAAAAATCCTCATGAAACTTGATTTGCAGATTATTTTAAAAACATGATCGTTTTCTTAGCTCTTCTACAATGCATAATAACTACAAACTTATTTCAAAGAAACTGAAATTATTCGATAAGTTTATCTCACTTAATCATAAATCCGTTGCATGAATAACGATTCGATTTCGCATAGAGCTTCAATCAACGAACAAATTAAAATTTCAAGCACGAGATTGACGGAGGCGTTGTTATCATATCGTGGTGGACCGATATTGAACACATTAATATGAACGAATTAGGAGTACAGATATTAGATGTTACATTTTTAACGTTGTTCACTTGTTATGTAAACCTAAATATAAATAAAACTAAAGTGAATACACTACACAATATATTATCGTCATCTATCTATCTTTATATATATAATTCTTGTTTGCGTGTGTATGTCACTGAACTCCTCCTAGACGGCTGGACCGATTCTAATGAAACTTTCTGTGTGTATTCAGGTGGATTCGAGAATGGTTTAGATTCACAATTGAACTACCTCCTAAACGGCTGGACCAATTTTGATGATATTTTTGTGTGTTCCAGTGAATTTGAGATTGGTGTGTGTCTTCAGGTGGATTCGAGAATGGTTTAGATTCACAACTAAACTACCTCCTAAACGGCTGGACCGATTTTGATGATTTTTTTGTTTGTTTCAGTGAATTTGAGATTGGTGTAGATTCTCAATTCCGTCCATATAATATAATTCTCCTGCTCATGTGTATGTTAGTAAACTCCTCCTAACGGCTGGACCGATTGTTCAAATTTAAGACGTGTGTACAGGACAACGTCTGTTGGGTCCACTAGTATATATATAAAAATGAATTGCTGTTCGTTAGTATCGCTAAAACTCGAGAACGGCTCGACCGATTTGGCAAATTTAGGTCTTGAATTATTTGTGGAAGTTCAGAGAAGGTTTAAAATGTGAATAAATAGGAAAATGCTGCTAAATTAAATAAAAACAACATATTTGTTTTTCCTTTGATGTGTCCCCCGTCGTCCGATATTTGTTTTGTATGAACATATTTTCTGTGAGAGAATTTATTGACGCACGGTTTGACAGTTCTGCTGCATATTTTACGAAATAATTCTTGATGTTATGAACATATAGTATGGTACAGCATGGATTACATACCTATGAAATAAATAAAAATATAAGTAATACTACTCCACAGAACTAACGCAAAATTAATTATATCGTTATAAAGTTTTAGTTTGTTTCGTTTGATAATTTGCGACGTTATTTAAATTCACCATGTTCATTTTTACGAACACTTTTTTATTTCGGAATATCTGAACTGAACTTTAAATTAAATATTGCGCATTCCAATAATAATGGAAACCTAAATTTTCAAATTTTCAAAATGTCCACCAACAACTTAAAAACACAATTTACACATACACAAAGTCAAGTACCTAGTTAATAAGTGTCTATTTCACCTTGAAAAAACTAATTGCATTTATTAATTTTATTAGCTAAAAGTTAAATTATCAAATACAATTACTTTTTACTTACTACGCTAGTTAGCTAGAACTTCAATTAATAAGTACAATTAGTTTTTCACAGTCAATCATTTGAGGCAAACGCGCAAAAAGTGTAAAATCATTGCGAAATGCAAATTGGCCTCGCGATAAACTATAGTTTATCGCGAGTCTTCTGGGCATATGTGGTGCTCACTAACTAACTAAAATAACGAAAAAATAATTCCTTAATAGGGAATTCCTCACAATTATAGTTTATCGACACTTTTTTATATTTATTTAGCAACCATCACCAAATACCTAAACATGGCTACTATTTGTGTTTTTCGAATTTCTTAATAATTTTAACAAATTATTTATTAGATAAACTTTAAAAAATATTTTTCTACGATCAAACAAGACCTTTTTGATGTGGGAGAGTAACAAAAGATGAAACCCCGTCAATTCTGTCTTCTACTGCATTTATCAAGGGCAGAGTTCAGAAGAAGCCGCTGGTTTCCACCATCGCACGACACGCTACAAATTAGGATGTCATCGGGGTGTCTGGCATTACTTTACAGTTCGGTTTCAAGCAGGCTGTAGAATGAAAGTCCTTGTGCGGTGTATCGTGGACAAATGTCAAAAAAAGTACGTACACATTTCTAAAGCTCATTTCTCCATAAAAAATCCTGAGTATCAAACGGGCAATTTGTTACGATTTTTAACAATTAGATTGCTTTGTATTACGTAAGATGTAAGGCATACCGACCCCACAATTCTATTTTATCGATACTTTTCTACACATACACCAACAAGATAAATTAGCCTACAAACAATTATCAATAAATTAATGAATGGGTAAATTTTGTAAAAAATAAATTATTTTCGTAAGTTCAACTTACAAAACCACTGTTTTCTGGGTGATTTCTTGAGCAGCAAATAGGTAAGTTGGTACGATTTTTTACAGGTTGCTTTCAAATTACGTAACATGCGAAACAAGTAATAAATCGTTATTGTTACGTTCTTCCCTATTCACAATAATTATCTCTCAACTCCTTTATAATTTATAAAAACAAATTCACGAAGCTGTTTAGTTTTAAATACCTAGGGTGTAGTGTATTTTTACAACAATCATTACAGAACAATTTTAAAATAAACTTAAACAACTTATTGTTTATCGATTACAACTCCCTTTAAAGAAAGCTAATTATCGAAAGAAAATGTCTATACCCTACCCCGCCCGTACGAATTTCGAGCTTGCTTTGAATCGCGCCGCCCGCAACCCTCAAAGAGATACCGCCGGCACGTGTACGCTGCCAAAGAAAACCGCCACTGGCGGCAAGGCCGTCTTATGATACTATTGAAATATTCAGGTTCATTGAACTCTTGACCCAGTTAAGTAATACTACACAGTACGTATAAATTTGCGCAAAATGAAAAGTGTACTTTTTGACAAAACCAATGCACGGATTCCGTTAATTTTTGGTATATCGTCAGCAAATATGCTAGCAAGTATGCTAACAAGCTAGTTCCATACTGTATATACAGAACAACGTCTGTCGGGTCAACTAGTAAAATATAAAATTCAAACTCTCCAATGAGACTTATTTTATAATTTACATATAGGTAAAACTTAGGACAGCCACTATAATCCTTTTCAAAATTTAACAACAAATTAAATTCGCGTGGGTTCCATATTTTTTTTTCATCATCACCGCGACCTGACTTGTAACACCTGAGAAATCATAAGGGCGTTGACGATACAGCGATAAAAAGGCCGGCAACGTTCCTATGATTCCTCTGGTGTTGCAAGAGATTTTGGGCGGCCGTGATCACTTAACAACAGGTGACTCGTACGCTCGTTTGTCCACCTATTCCATAAAAAAAAAAGAACAGCGATTCTGTTAAGCCAACGAAGCTTACACGATGACATAGGATATTATGTCAAGGTAATCTAGCAATACAGTATCTTTATTATTGAAGATAACAAATTATCATAGATTATTAATAATAGCGTACCTGACGGTGGTTGATCCGTTCTTACTTTTAATGTGAGAAATTTTTCCTAAAAAGTGTAAAATTATATCTAATACATGTAGCATCCTCCCTTCATGTTCTAAGAAAGGACTCAGAGTTCATGAAAGCATTATGTTTAAAATAAATTAATACTCTTAAGATCTGAGAAGAGTCTGTCTCTTCATGGCTTGTGAGTCTATCGTTTTATTAAATTAATAAATGTTTTAATAAATAACATTTATAACCCTCTGGGGCTTACATTTTAACCCTTAGGGCTGGCTGGTTACCTATATGTAGTCAAAGTTTACGCGGCTACGTGGTGCTTTCACAAGTGGCATAATGATGCATCTCTCATGATGGAAAAAAGAGGGAACCTATGTTATATGCTCGGTGCTTGTTAGGAAGAATTTTATTTGGCATATTTAGAAAATATTAGAACCAGAATGCATTCACGATATTCATAGAAAGCTTACAATGAGTGAGGTAAGGTCTCTTTCAGTTTTTTTATGGAATAGGAGGACTAGAGAGCGTACGGGTCACCTGGTGTTAAGTGAGCACTGCTTTGTAGAGCGCTTGAATGTGGGCCGGCTTGAAGTATTGCCGGACTCTATTTATGAAGCCAAGCTTCTTCGTAGCCAATTTGGCTTTGCCATCCAGATGGCCACGGAATTGGCAATCGCTCGAGATTTCAAGACCCAGTATTCCGATACTACGCGAGGCTTTAAGAGAAGTCGAAGAGTGGTGATACGACAAACTCTATTAGTTGAATGTACACAATAAACTCTCAACGTATGAGACGTATGAGTTGCACGCGAAAGGATAATTCAAATACAGGACAATAACACTATTGTACACTTCATAATAAACATCGCACGTGCCATGTATGAGACAAGAATTTGCTGCTCTGTATCCAAATTATGTCAAGGAAATATCTACATGAAGTAAAAAGCCATTTCACTCTTATAATATTACGAACACATGAATTAGCAATGAGTGCATTAAGTGGTTATACTTATATTATAATCATAATAATAACTGTAAACAACACAAATAATAATATCAAAGGGGTTTGTCCAGCACAAATAGATTGTAGTTTTATTGAGCTATAGATCAACCACACACAATAATCTGTAATTTAAATCCTAACCGGCTTAACTGAAATCCTAAATAAACGGCACACAAACTTCGATCAGACCTCAACACAAACATTATAAAAACATTGAAAGGCAATTATAGTTCACGATCGAAAAGGATCAACAAAACATACAGAGTCTGAGCTAAGGACAGAGCGAGGATATTAATTCCCTTGTAATCCATAAACTAATATCAAGGTTTATTCGGGATAGGCTGAGGTAGATTGTACGAAATATTCAGTGTTTTGTTTAAGTGTATTTGAATTCAAACTCAATCTGATATTCTAAAATGGTGTTCTAAAAAAGTAATTTTAAACCATATTTTTTTTAATTAATGCTCATTTTAAATGTTACATTATTTTTTAAGGTGAATGTTACACTAGCGCATAAGAATATTCCTGTAAGTCTAGACGTAAGTGTTGTAAACAAATAAATAAAATAAATAAATAATTTATTTCGGTCGGATTTTTCAGATCACAATCGTAAATGGATATATGTATATCCTAAGGTCATTTATACGTCTAGATAGACTATGACAGCTGTGAAAATGTCGAAAATAATTGAGTTTAGAAGTAACCTCTATTTTGTATAATTCACGCACACTAAAACAGTGTCATCAACAAATCGCGAGTGTATGACGTAGCTTGTCACGCACACTATAAACTAATATTCCTGGCCTGATTTCACCGGTTGTCTAACAGCAAGAGACTCTATCTAGATGTATAAATTATCTAAGTATATATCTTATATATTTTTAATTACATTCCCAAAAACGCTAATAACGTTACAACAAATTCAGATGCAAATTTTACGTTTGCCTCGAAAACAATAAATTATTCATAAAAATACAATTAAGAAAATACAAATTATTATTTTAATTGTTTGATCCGGTAAGTAGTAATTCGTTAAAACACATAAAGCCAAATATATAATATATATTTTAACTATTTTCATTTTGCTCTAAGCTCGCAGGAAAAATATTTATGAACCATAATATAATTATGGCGGCCCTGGGAACGAAATTGTACATTCCGGGGACGTGATCGGGTTGTCATGACGTCATTTGGAAGTCAATTAAACTTCGGAAAAATTTCGGTCGTTTTGCGAAACTTATTTACCAAGACGTGGCTTATAGGTTTTAGGAGTTATTTTAGTTTTATCAGTCACTTGATGGTTAAGCAAATTTGATCAGTTGAATATCATTGGAGGTACATAAAGTATCTAAAGTAGGTAAATAATATTGAAATATTGATATACACAGCAGCATGAGTGGTGGTCTAAGGACTTGTTAAGTTTTTCATTGGCTCTTCTTTATTGTTATAACAGGACACATTTATATTTTTATCAATACGTGAGTGTTAAGTTGGTAACACGGCTTTAATGTCCATAAGTTGTCCCACGGAAATACCAAATCGTTGACAAAGTTTAATGCTTTTTGAAATCGTGTGGTTGAAAGTACACAAAAATGAACGAAGTATTCACATAATAACATTATTTTTAACAGGCAAACCAGACATCGCATGTCGCGCTATTACACCCGCCTACACTTTTATTATCAATTATCAGTTAAAAGAAAACATTGCTGTGATGAGCATTAGAGAGAGTACGTATCCAAATGGATACTATTCACCAGCTCAGTATTCATTGAATGTTCATTTACTGGGCTATATATAGACAGGTACCTAAGTACAATGAAACATTTACTGTCTGTGACAAAATACATCTGGAGGTCCACATAGTATTCGTACTAAAAAGGCGATCAAAGAAGTGAAAGTACAGAATGTAGTGTACTTACTACTAGTGACGTACATTCAATGAAGTTATATCCGATAGTCAAAGACATTATCTTGAGAAATGACTAAAGCAAGCACGTAGAAACATGTTGCGTATTTTAAAAGATAACTTAGGACTTAGATCTTATGAGTTGTTAAATAATATGGTACTGTTCATTACTTAATCTATGATTCTTAAAAGGAATAAATACGATGGTCAAGTTAACATTATTATTATTATGCATTACCTATGCAAAGAAATCCAATATATAAAATTCTCATGTCGCGGTGTTTGTAGTTAAACTCCTCGAAACGGCTTGACCGATTCTCATGAAATTTTGAGTGCATATTGGGTAGGTCTGAGAATCGGACAACATCTATTTTTCATCCCCCTAAATGTTAAGGGTGGTCCACGCCAAATTTTTTTTTAATTTTATTGGCATTATTTTTTTAATTTGTTTGATTATGAGTCAGCATTAAAAAATACATACAACTTCAAAATTTCACCCATCTACGATCAACAGTTACTTTTGTATCGCGATTTTATTATCGGCAATACAACGTTTGTTGGTTCAGTAAAAAATTTCTCGCCGGTTTTGTTTTATTTCAATAAACTATTATCCATCAGCCATCAGAGTACAACGTGGGTGTTATCCCACTTCAGTGTTAGTTTTGTGGTGTGTTATCAAGAAGTGACTTATTATGTAGAAGGTTATTTAGAATCATAGCTGCTCTTTTGTCCATAACTAAGATTGTTCTTTCTTTAGACCTTTCAAAAAAACTCAGCGGCGGCTCGATTCACATTCCGCATTACTGTGTGTGTGGAGAGAGATCGAAGACTGGGCATCATCTATTCTCGATCTTTAGTTGAATTACTATTGATGATCAGTTTTAGCTAGCATGGCATGTCTTAATAGCCATGAGAATTTGGAATTCCCAAAACATTGTATAAGAATTTCAGCGAAGAACTTTTCCATGGAGAAAGAGTGTATTTCAACTATTTACAAGATTCATATTCCATTTAGACTTAGTATATTTAATTGAAATTTTAATTATTCAATAATTAGTTTATAGTAATCATTAAGTATTCAATTCATAATGATTTGATTTAAATAAGAAGTATCGAGAGATAAATGAATGAATCACTTAGTTGGGAAAATAACTTAAATAGACCTTTATGATTTATGGTATAAACATTTATTTTAACTGTATTAGTAAATACAATAAAATAGAACTATTTAGCCTTTGAATGGAATGTGTTAAAATGATTTATTACAGATCTCAAAATCTATTCATCAAAAGAGAAAATAAACAAGGAAAATATATTATCCGTTATGGGAAAGTTAAGTTTTTGGTGGCCCTTATAAGGAAAATGAGTTCTGGGTACAAAGGGCGCAATAACATCCGCAAATAACTTTTTATTACTTTTATTCAGCAATACCTTTTGTTTGTTTCTTGATGATAATGCTCCACTCGGATCCCAATATCGTTAAGATTTTTTTTAAATAAGGAGAAAATTTATCAGCTTATGGAGAATGTAATATGCCTCCCATGGACGATCAGAAATACCAGAGGTAAAGAGACGTGCTGTCTTCAAGGTGGGAGTATGCTCCAAGCCTGAAGGTCCCTGAGTCGTTCCAGGTGGGAAATACTGCTGGTTAATGGCCAACGCATTATTAATGATCATAAATTGTGTTGCGTGAAACAATTATTATTCATAACTGATTGACTGGCTAAAGTTTATACGTAAGTATCTATGTTTACTTTGTGGTTTAAGTATCTACCCTTCGAACAACGATTAGCGGTTTTGGTTCCCGCTAGGATCAGTAGATTTTAAGTCTGGACTATTAAATATTATCCAAATCGTTATAATTTATTAACAAACAATACTTACCCTTTTAATATAAAGCGCAAGAAGATAGTTGTTCGTCATGGTTCACCAATTTCTGTTAATAAATTTGTTAAAACAATGGAGGACGGGCATTGTAGCCTAGGAGCCAATAACAACATGTTATATATCAATGGAAAGGTTTACTTATGTACTTTAACTTTTGTTATGTTGGGAAGTCCCAGATCGCTGTGTAGAAATAGTTGCACAGTTGCATATTAATAGGTACGTTTAGGATGTTAGACGTTTAAGGTGTTTGCGGTTAATTTAATTTTTTGTAACTTCTTTCTCTATGTTCGTTTTTTAAAAAAAAAACTTAATATTTATGATAATTAAACATAAAAAACACTATTTTTTACTGAATGAAGTTGACTTTATTTCGCCATAAGTTTTTCACAACGCTATTTGGGCATTCCTGCCTTAACGATATTTGAAGTACTTAAAAAACCCATGAAATATCGCATGTTGTTATTGGTTCCTAGGCTGGCTTCAACAGGATCAACCTTATTCACCATGTTGTATAAGATTAATCTTAAGTAAAAGATGTTACAAATATCAAGATTGTATTGCAACAGAATGGATCAGTTGACAGCTATCTAACCAAAGAAGTAGTTCGAAGCCAGAGACTGTCGAGAAATCTAATTCATAACTCCTTGACCCTCACACAACCTGAAATCAACTTGAATTGCTACTTCCAGAACTTATTTAGATATTTGTGTAAAAGAGGACGTGTTGTTTTTAAAATACACTCACTTTTCTTTAACGACTATATACTTATATCAAATTTTTTAAACACATACTTATATAATAATTGGTAGTTAACAGTCGGTATTACAAAATCATTAAAGTAAGATTTAAGTAACACTTTTGCTCGTGCATCTAATACATAGCCAGAACAGCTCTCTACCGCATAGAAAGAAAAATTCCGCTTCAATCCAATTCAGTCCAGTTACGTTCAGCATTACTCTATAATAAGTTCCTTACTATATAATAATAGCTCGAAAGTCTGACTTGAAAATGATACAACTTAACGACATTTATGCATGATTAGCTGACCCGGCAGACTTCGTACTGCCTCAATCGATAAATAAAAGACCTAAACATTTGTATAAAAAAAAACTTAAAACGAACAAAAGGAATCCTTTTTTTATTAAACGAATGAAATTTGTAAATCTAAATATATATAAATGGATGGACTCCTAAACTAATGAACAGATTTTAATGGGGATTACTTCATGGAGTGCAGTTTGACTAAACTTGAACTGAAACTGAACTTGAACAACTTGAGAGATAGGATAGTTTTTATTTCGATTTGGTACCCAAAATTATTTTAAATTTTTTGTATTGTATGGACATATTTTATAAGAGAAAATTTATTGACGCACGGTTTGACAGTTCTGCTGGGAAACAATTTCATTATAACAACAGTGAGCATATTTTACGAAATAGTTCTTGATGTTATGAAATATTATTGACAATTCTTAAAAAAAAACAGTATATTATTTGTTATGTGCAGAACGACGTGTGTGGAGTCAGCTAGGATAATATATTATAAAATAGTTTGTTTTCAAATGTCAAATAATATTAATTGCGTTTAGAAATTTAGTTTGTGACAAAACTTAAGATTTATCAATTTACACAAAAATAATCTGATAGATAGTTAATAACTGTAGTCAATGTGCCTACTATAGTTACCTAAAATTAAGTTTATTTTTACCTCGTAGGAAAGTTAGAAAGATATAAAAACCTTTGATAATTGATTTCTGAACAACGGAGGACACATCAAAGGAAAATCAAAATTGTTGTTCTTATTTAATTGTGAGTATTTTCATATTTATTCGACCGTTTAAACCTTCTCTGGACTTCCACAAATAATTTAATAGCAAATTTAGCCAAATCGGTCCAGCAGTTCTCGTGTTTTAGCGAGATTAACGAACAGCAATTCATTTATATATAGATACTGGTATAGCACAAAGTCACGGGCAGTCGCTTGTGCAATATATTGGAAAGTATATTTGAATATATATTATTGTAACGTAATTTGTTCGTGTTACGTATGTTTATATTTTTTTAATGTAGGTTGTAGACACAATTGCATCACCTGTAGAGAGTAAAAGCCGTGGTCGGCCTTTGAAGTTTTCCTCTGGGATATTCTCATTGCGTCTCTCAAAGTCCCTTCACGAATTTAAGTGATTTCGTGCCAAAAATAGTGGAATAAAGAAAATATAAAACAGGTTTCTTATCTGTAATACTTAGAAAAGCTTTTTGCTGTAAACAAGTATTCTCTAGGGGTAACTATAACTCACCTAAAGATAGTAACAACTTAAACGTATACAATATCGATTGTATTTTTCTTTCTTTGTTCCACCACAAATGTTTCAATGATATTTGAATAGTTTGTTACTATTTTTAATAATCATCATTTCAGCCGGAACACGTCCACTGCTAGACAAAGGCCTCCCCCAAAGATCTCCACGACGATCGGTTCTGCGCTGCCCTCATCCAACCTTCTCCTGCGATCTTGACCAGATCGTCGGTCCATCTTGTTTCTACCAACACTACGCCTTCCGGTATGTTGTCGTCATTCGAGGACCATACTGCCCCAACGGTCATCTGTCCGTCGATCTATGGGCCCTGCTCACTGCCACTTCAGGTATTAAATATCCAATTTTAATTTGTTCCAAAATTAAGGGCGAAGCGGGATTCGATGTTTAGATTTGCAATTGCGACATCTCAAGTCAATTTCCGTACAGCAGGTTATCAACTGTAAAGTAGATCCTGTAGATGGAGCCACAACCTAAGTTGAACCAAGCATAACAAAATTCCGGTCGATACGAAACTCGGACCGTTGGCTCAGTTGGTAAGAGCACTCGGACGGAACCCGCGGCTAGCCTCAAATTTTGATAAAGAGTTAAAATTGAATAATTGAATACATTCTTGGTATTACTGAACGTAACAATATAATAATAATAATAATAATAATAATAATAATAATAATAATAATAATAATAATAATAATAATAATAATAATAATAATAATAATAATAATAATAATAATAATAATAATAATAATAATAATAATAATAATAATAATAATAATAATAATAATAATAATAATAATAATAATAATAATAATAATAATAATAATAATAATAATAATAATAATAATAATAATAATAATAATAATAATAATAATAATAATAATAATAATAATAATAATAATAATAATAATAATAATAATAATAATAATAATAATAATAATAATAATAATAATAATAATAATAATAATAATAATAATAATAATAATAATAATAATAATAATAATAATAATAATAATAATAATAATAATAATAATAATAATAATAATAATAATAATAATAATAATAATAATAATAATAATAATAATAATAATAATAATAATAATAATAATAATAATAATAATAATAATAATAATAATAATAATAATAATAATAATAATAATAATAATAATAAGCCATTTATTCCATAACCCATAATATACAATCAAATGTTAGTCCTCCAACTTTTTCCGACTGCACGACGTCATCTGCCCATCTCTGCTTTGGTCTACCAGTGCATCTTTTACCTGGCGGTCCTTTCCATTTGGTGGTCTATATTGTCCACCTTCTGTCTGTGACGCGTACAATGTGGCCAGCCCATTGCCATTTCAATGTTAGCGCGTGTCTTAGTGCATCGGTAAGCTTGATTTTCTTTCTAATGTCTTCACTACGTACTTTTTGTAGTTTTCTGATCCGCAATATGCTTCTCTCCATTGCTTTTTGTGTCTTTTCTATTTTTTGTTCTATTTCTTTTGTGAATGCCCAGGTTTGACAGCCATATAGCAAACATGGCATAATACAACTGTCCATCACGATTTTTTTCATATGCAGGCTATAGTTGCCTTTTAATATTTCTTTAAGCGAACAGAATTTTTACCACAATAACATTAGTTATTCTCCTCTTTACTTCTTCTAAGTTGCTGTTTGTATTGCAAGACCAACTTTTTTAATTTCTTGGTCGAGTGTCGTTACCATTTCCTCTAAGTCTTTAGGTGATTCAGCCAGTATCGCAATGTTATCTGCAAATCGCAGATGATTGAGGTATTTATCATTTAACAGAATTCCTTTGTGTGTCCAATATATTTTACTGAAAATGTCTTGAAGAACCGCTATAAAAAGCTTAGGTGATAATGGGTCACCTTGTCTTACACCTCGTTCAATTTTGAAAGGTTCTCCGTTGGTCTCCAGTCTATAACTTTGCTTGTTCTATTTTCATACACGTTTTTTATAATGTTATTATTTTTCTGGTCGATATTTAAAGAGTAAAGTGCGTTCCAGGTGGAGATGTGACTGATGCTATCGAAGGCTTTTCTAAAATCTACAAACGCTCTATAGTCTAGACTAGTCTAGCCTCCTTAAAAGCCTTTTTGGCCTATTGAGACACTAATCAACAAAAAATAAAAAGGCATAAAAAGGCATTTATTTTCTCAAAATTGATACCTTTAGAATTCTTTTTGATGTCATTTCTTATACTACTAGATACTACTACCGCTTCGGAAACAAATGGCGCTCTGAGAGAGAAGAAGCGGCGCAAGAAACTCTCCCAGCATTCTTTTTTTGCGCTCTTTTCAATAAAAATATACAATATTGTACAGTCATTTCTATCGCTATAAAATAATCACAATCTAGTCCCAGGCTATCCGATCATTTAGATATTCAGCAGTGGAGTAATAGGATTTACGACAAAGCCATTTTTTTATAAAAAAATTAAATTTATTTATAGATAATGCCTGAACAGTGGCTGGGAATAATCATCTTATCAAACTTATCCTAGAATACAAAAGCAAAAGGCAAAGACGAACAGTATAACAGAACAGACGAAGAGGATAAATGGTTCAAGTTCTTTTAACTCCAGGATAGTATTGGGCATGTTACATGTGTCATGCCCACATCAAACAACATGTTGTTCGAGGTGGTAATTCATCAACACTTTTCTATAGTCGGGACCAATTTGAGAATTAATATTTCATTACAATCCTGGAGTTTCAACTGAGGCAGGACTATAAATCTACTCTAACATAATAAAAAGTACCCCTAGTTATTTTTGTCGTATTGTCACAAGCATTAAGTAGATCATTATTTAAATAAATAGTTAATTTAAAGATAATAATGACCACAGTTCTTCGTAAGTCATGAAAGGCCTGTTTTGGCTGACATGATTCTTGTTAATCAGGTAATCTTTTAGTCCAACATTGGAAACTGTTGTTCATCAACTGAAAAGAATTCTGTATCATGCTCACTTTCTTGAACGAAGTCAGTGTCATGTATATCATTGTCAAATTTAGAGCACTCATCGTCATTCTCAGTTAACTGCTCACAAATCTTCTTCTTTAAGCAGAACTTGAATTGTCATTATGAGACATACTGTAAGAAATATAAATATAGCGTTACTTCCGGTGTGACTTTATCAGTCACTATGAAATTGTGATTACTAACTGTGAGGTGACGAACAGAAGACACATGGGTTACTGTTTCAATTTAATACAAATATGTTCCAGTCAGTATACGGATTACCATTCCAGACTCATGTTAAATTAATTAATCTGGTGTTGCAAGAGAATGTGGGCGGCGGTGATCACTTAACACCAGGTGACCCGTACGCTCGTTTGTCCTCCTATTCCATGAAAGAAAAAAAATGTGAATAATCAAATAAATATTCTTAAAATAGTGAAGCATTGGTATCAATGTGAATATTCTCCGATCATAGTTATTTGAGTTGTTAGTACCTATATCGTTAGAGTTTCAAGTTATAACATTGAATAGCTTTTTGGGGTTGTAAGTTTCAACCCCAAAAAGCTTTACAAAGTATTACAAACAGTAAATAGCCGAACATTTTTATATATTTTTGGCTCGGGCTGTAATGAAATTGTGAAGGGACTTTGAGGGACGTCACGAAAATCTCTTATGTGCGGCTCTAACCGATGACGTCATAGTATAAATATATTTTTAAGAAAACTAACTTATAGATTAGATTACTTGTGCCAATGACTTCCATTATATTGTATATATTTTCAAATTGAGAACAGTCGTTACGCTTTGTAACTTTACGACATTTATCTGTTACAAAAATTTCATCTCAGTTGATTTTTGCGATTGTGTAAGAAATAGTCATAACATAAACATTTATATTTGTAATAATAAACTCGAAGGTTAATAAACTGAGGTTTACATTCTATTACTGCTTGTTCAGTTTCAATTATTTACAATATTTTACGTAATAAAATAGTATCGATCACAGCGTACTTAAATGTTTTGATTTTGCTAAATAGAAAGCACGTGCATATTGTTGTTATTTAAAAAGTTTTGTCAATTATATAAAATTTATCATTAAAGTAATACAAAATGCTGATATAGTACTACTGTAACTAATAACTCATAATATAATATATTTTATATAATAATACCGTTAAATCATTTCTTATACATAAATTTATTATTTACGACGTAAATGTTTATTTCATTTCAGGTTTTGGTACCCAAAACAGTAACCTACAGTAAGTCTATCACTGAGACTCTGCTGACTGTCGACAGAATGTGGGTTCGAACGTGTTTTTCAAAATATATTTTTTCAAGTGTTGGAAACAATTTATGTAATCCTTGAAATATGGATGTTTTAAGCCTTCTTGTATATCTGAGAAATGAAGCAAAATCTCAAATTGAGATTAAGCTCATTCGTCTTCTTCGGCCTTTCCCTAAAAGTTATACTGGAAAAATTTACTTCAAAATACAATTTATCATTGTCGAAAAAATGGCACTATCTCAAAGTTTCAGCACATTTTTTGTTCATCAATCATTTACTATCGAATATAGCTATAGCGATAGTAATTATAGTGACATACAATCTTTATTTTTATTATACTAGCTGACCCGACAGACGTTGTTCTGTAGATAATTAAAAAAATACTGTTATTGTATGTATATGTGTGTTATAGGAATTTGCCAATATTAATTAAAACATCAAGAATTATTTTTTTAAAAATGCTCCCTGTTGTTATAATGAAATTTTTTCACAGCGGAACAGTCAAACCGTGCGCCACAAAATTCTCTCATAGAAAATATTTTCATACAAAACAAATACTTATTGAAAATAAAAATAATTTTCTGTCCCAAACCGAAATAAAAATATCCTATCTCTCAAGTTGGACCAAACTGCACTCCATGAAGTAATCCCCATTAAAATCCGTTCATTAGTTTAGGAGTCAATCCCGGACAACATTGTGTCACGTAATTAATATATATTAAGACTAGCTGACCCAGCAAACGTTGTATTGCCGATATTAAAATCGCGATACAAAAGTAACTGTTGATGTAGGTGGGTGAAATTTGAAGTTGTATGTATTTTTAATGATAATGATAATCAAACAAATTAAAAAAAATGTCATAAAAATTAAAAAAAGAAAATTCATGTGCACCACCCTTAACATAAAGGGGGATGAAATATAGATGTTTTCCGATTCTCAGACTTACCCAATATGCACTCAAAATTTCATGAGAATCGGTCAAGCCGTTTCGGAGGAGTTTAATGTTTAACACCATGACACGAGAATTTTATATATTAGAAGATTTATAATACTTGCTCAAATAAATGTATTTATGTTTGTAGTGATATAATAAAATCAAAACAATAAATCGTAATAATACATACATATATAATAATAAACACGTGCATCGTAAAAAAATCGTTCAAACTTCAAAAATATTTAATACCACACTGATAAATTGTTTCACGAATGATGAACGTTAACGAAAATTAATATAGAATTTTAGTATAACGGTATTAGGACTAATTCAGAGAGGTCTCTACGCTTGGATTAAATAAACCAGTGTGGCATGAAATAGTCATGAAGAAGAATATCTTGAAATTTATATCGAAATTATTGATTACCTGCAATGTTCATCTTACAACCGCTTTTAGTGGATGTGGAGTTTAACATTACTTACAATAATTCAGATTTATGACATGAGTCAATTAATTCTGAATCTGTAATTAAATAGATATCTAATCCGTCCGATTTATATAAATCTTACATCATTTAAACGTCTAGATAGATATTTGACAGCTATGAAAATTGAGTTTAGAACTTACCTCTATGTTGAGCAATTCACGCACACAAACACAAAGTGTCAAACAAATCGCGAGTGTGAGGCGTAGCTTGTCACGCACACTAAACTAATATACCTGGCTCTTTTTTTATTGGTTGATGATTCTTTTGTATCTAGAAGTATAAAATATCTGTATGTAATGTAATATTTGTATGTATCTATATGTAATATTTGTATGTATTTATATATTAAGATTAATAAATAAAATTATAAATTATAATAATAATACTAACTTTATTTCCCAAACATTACAATAATTAATAATAGTTAGTAGTTACAAGTTACAAATAGTTCTAAATTATATTATTAATTATTTACATAGAAACAGGGAGCAAAGACAGCTAAACTAGTATGAACTGTGTTTCAGCTGTCAGAGACTTCTCCGTACAAGACATCATTACATAGTCAATCAAATTATCAAAATCAGATAAAATAAAATAAAAGTATAACTTCTAAGAATGTGTGTGTATGTGTGTGTGTGTTTAGATATGTTATTATGATTTGTTTATATTTATTAAGTTGTTTTACTGTATAAAATTCTCGGTCTCATGGAAATTCAGCCCATGGAGCCAGTTTTTGGTTGTTTTTTTTGCATTGTAATAAAGTCTGTGGGTATATGTTTAGTCTTATATCATTATATATCTGGTTACTGTAAATATACAATTGTCGTCTTGCCAAATTTGTTTTATGTTGGGGAATTTGACATACTTCACTTTTATTTCGTTTCAGAATAGGTCCTAACGTTAAATGTTTATGCTTCTTTAAGATAGTCATTTGCAGATAAAGTTGGCGGACCGTAAGTACACCTGATTCTAAATAGACGCAATTAGTGCTATATCTGAGAGGTTTTCTGAGTAGGATTTTTAGAATTCCTCTGTTTCCGCGTTCTAGCTGCATAAGTGTACTAATACCGACACCTCCCCATACTGTCACACAATATTTTATTAGGCTTTGAGCTAGAGCATAGTAAACTGTAGTTAGTGTTTCAAGATCAGCTCCATTTCTAAGCCTACGAAAAATGGGAATTAGTTTCCTCAGGCGTAGAGTAAGGTTTTGGATATGTTCTTTCCAATTGAGAAAACGATCTACAGTGAGCCCCAGGTATTTCATGCTCGTTACTGAATGTAGAGATTGGCAATTACAAATTTTAGTACTATCAGTGCATGTATGCAATTTTATACTATAATTTTGTTTTGGTAGAGTGTTTTGACGATGAGCAATAATCCATTACTAAGAGTTGTCAAACTTCAATACATTGATAATTTCAACAGCTACGTCAGCAATACTCGTAGCTTTAGCGTAAAAGTGTTTACTTTAGACGCTGTAGACGCGGGTTCGATACACCTACCCAGTGTATGGAATTTTTTGGTTTTTGTAAAGTTAATGGAAATTTCTAGTAAGTTCAGGATCAAATCGAACAGAAAAAAAGGGATGGAAAATGTGTAAGCAGGATAAAAATAGTTAAAAGAATTTTCTAGTACAATTTAAATTTAAAGATGGAATGGGAGAATCATTTTAAAAATAGAACAGATCCGGAGGTATATAAGCCGTACTAAGCGTGGCCTACGGCAGTTCTAGTTCTGACTCGAAAGTGTAAAGTGTAAAGAAGAAGAAGGAGAAGAAAAGAAGAAGTAGTGAAAAGTGGAAGTGTTCCAAGAAGAAGAAGATAGAAGAGACGTAGTGTTCGGTGCGGTGTGACGCGTTGAAGGTTCGAGGAACAGCCACAGACCGCTGAAGTGCAAGTTCAGAAAAAGTGAAACCTAAATAAAGACTCGTTCCTCGTTCCCGGAGTATTATTTCCAATCCCTGACCCACTCTCGTGTCAATACATTAGATTTGAAAGAAATGACCACAAGTTTTCATATATTGGTTTGTAGAACAAAACATTTTCTTTATTCACTTTTTTAAACTTCTTTTATTTATAATATTCCCACCAATATATATAAAAAAAAATTAACTTAGTATGTATGGTTTCCAAGAGATAGTTTTCATCAAACATTACCTAACCGTGCGGATCAATATAATTTTCCTTCATTTCTTATTCCCAAAAGTTGAACAGATTTTTAAAAAATAAATCTTTTATCTTCTTCAAGAGAAATCCAATGATTATAACATTGAATATATTTTTTGTTACAATTAGTACCCTTTCAAAATATTTGAATATTGTATGATATTAATGGTCCGATGATAGCTACGAAGATAATGAATATTAAAATATTTATTGTAATTAAAATACGTCAAGCTTTACATTAGGTTTATAAGATACTCGTTAAGTTATCAAATTCAAATATTTTTATTCTAACTAGGATGTGATATCACTTATTAAAAGTCAAAAACTAGCTGAATCGCTGACACACTATATAGTACTTTCGATTGTTTGAAGTGGAATGTCGCTATGTGTTTTTTGCTAATTAAAAAAGAAAACGTGGAATGGTGGTTTACCAGTGGGAGGCTCCTTTGCACCGGTTGCCGGCTAGATTATGGGTACCGCAACGGCGCTTATGATGGGTAAAGCAATATCATGAAGCAGTAACTGAGAATGGGCAAATAAGACTTAACATCTTATGTCTCAAGGTAACAAGCGTAATTGTAGTCCGCTCAGAATATTGGGGTTTTTCAAGAATCCTGAGCGGCACTGAATTGTAATGCGCAGGGGGTATCAATTACCGTCAGGTGAACGTCCTGCTTGTTTTTTTTAATGACAATAAAGAACGAGACGATAATGACATTGATATGTTTTAAATAATTAGCTCCTTTATTCCAATTAAATGACTTTTATAACTGTCACCACGGACAAAGAACTACTCGCTGTGACGACAAAAGACATGATATAACTGGAAAAACATCTGTACAAAAAAAGATCGACATTTGGGGTCCGGTTGGGAACTGAACCATTTTGAACAGATTGATAACGGGTGATGTAAAGTGGATGACGTGCGAAAAAGGTCAAAGGTTGATCAGGCTTCACAGATTCTGGCAAAACCCAGATTAACTCGGATTAACCTTTGACTGGTTACTTGGTATGCGTGGAACATAATTATCTAGTGACTTGACATTTAAGAAACGTACATTACAAAAGGGACAACACATGAATATTAAACTATTAATTAAATAAAACTAAAGAGCAATTTTAAGGCAAACATTCCATATAATATATATATCACTTTATAAAAAGAGCTAAATATGCCCTTTAATAATGAGTCAATAATTTCTATAAATCAGTATTTTTTTATGTATATAATTCTTTTGTAAAATAGGATCAAACTTGAAATAGACTTTCTAGCCTCCTTAAAAGCCTTTTTGGCCTATTGAGACACTAATCAACAAAAAATATTAGTCCTAATACCGTTATACTTAAAAATTCTATATTAATGTTCATCATTCGTGAAACCCAGAATTACCCGAAGGCCTTATATATTTTTGTACGCTCATATTATTTCAAGACTGCAAATAAAAAATAATAAGGTAATTGATGTTGCAGTATTTCTAATTAACTGTAATGGCTCTCAAGGTGTATTTACGTTTGATAGTAACTCAGCACATAAAACTGATAGAGGTCGCCCCATAACTGTTAGGGCGGCCGTAAATATCCAATGACCAATATGTCTAGAGAAATATCGCTTTTGTACGTACACCTATAATACTACGCTAGAGGATACTTAATGCTATAACTCGCTAGAGGATACTTAATGCTATAACTCATTGTCAGCTAATGGATTTGAAAATTAGACTCATTCAACATTTCATCGCATTCTTATTATGTACTACTAACTCACGCGTATTTTTTTTAAATAACAGAAATAGTTCACCCGTGCATATGTTAATAAACTTTGCTATAAATATCTTGTGATGTCGTCCGTGGCATTGTTTTAGTTTCAAAATGTTTTTTTTGCAAACATTAATGGAATGTTGAGTCCAGGCACTTTAATTTATACCAAGGTTTAATAAAAGTATGTAGAATAAACCTAGTGGTTTTTTTAATTGCAAGACTTAGTAGTCTAGCAATTTTGTTGGGTTAAAACGTTGATGATGACGAGGTGATTGCTTGAATAAAAAGTACGGATTATAAGTGTTGTGTTTTGATCTTTTGAATTTATTTGATACCTCTGGTAAAGATTTAACAGTAGTTATAGACATATATACATACCAGTGTGCCTTATTAGGTATTATATTTTATCAAATTTTGTAGCAATTTTAGTTCGGGAGATATAATCTTATGATCAAATAAGCTATACATCTATTCGTAAATTAACATTATCATTTCAAGGAAGCAATTGGCTCACCTGAACGAAAGAGAATATTTGTCCATATACTTTCCCAACTGAGCTTTACAGTAATCTAATTCGGTTTAGGAATACGGCGGAGGCAGGTGATTTTATAAAGTGTCCTCTCTACGGAACATTTAAATATTTTTGAGAACACTTGCCGTGATAGATACGATAGAAGACAGACAATGAATCGCTCTATGATACCATTTGTCAACGTATTATTTTAAAGCAAGAGGCTTAATATTTTCAGATTAAAGTGTATTATTTTAAAGAATTGCTTTCTTCTATCCTATTACGCTCGGCACTCATTAATTTGGTTTTCTAGGAAACTGAATGGTAATTGACTAACGCACTGTGTTTTGAAATCATCACATCACATAATAAATATTACGATTTACCTACAAGTTATAAGTTATAAGATTACTATTTCGACTTTTTATTAAAGGTCGATGCAAAAATAGTTATTTTTATCTGTGGTCACATTAAAAATATTTTTATTTTATAAATAAAAGATGAAGCAAGTCACATGTCTTGATATATATATAAACAGAAGGCGTTCTAGGCCAGTGTATATATAAGAGTCTAGAAAAACAAGCAATGGTTGTCTGTTTTGTATTCGGTTACTGTAACAATAGCTTAATTATAGATGAGTATTGTATTAATTAGTCTTAATCAGATATCTGAAGATGTTGGCAAGAGTCCACTACGTCTTATATTTGTACACACAATTATATTTCCGTATTATCTTATTTTTTTCTCAACAATAACTCACAGCGTGATCCATACTGTGTTATGCGATTTTCATTAATTCAAGCCAGTCTGGCTTTTAAGCAGTATTTTGCTGAATAATTTCTGGTTAAATTATATTACTATGTCACCTACACCGTTATTAAACCAAGCTATGATTTACAACCAGACGTCTGTCATGCTGTACAAGGCGGGTCGCTTAGAATTGCACGAGATCTGAATAACCGCATTGCATTTTAAATAATGAATATATATCTGGCTTTCTAACAACATTATATTAAAAGAATGACTGGGTTTCATAAACATTTTACATAGATATGAATGAAACACAGACAAAAGGAAATATTCTTTACAAAGTTAGCACAATCAAAAATACTAATATAGAAAATGTATCTTCAATGATTCTGTTACATTCACACATAAAGCCTTTAATTAACCTGCTGGTCCTGGTTGATTCAAGGCTAAACTGTTGAAAATATTAAATTATAAGATGTCACCTGCTAAGTCAGAGACATCTGTTGACGTGTATTATACTTTTTACGAGTTATCTTCTCTGTGAATACTTTCACGGTGACATTGTAGTGTGTATTAATTACCTTTATACACATATGCACACACTGATCTCTCCAACTATTATATAAGCTCTTACACAGCATAATGAAGGAGCCTATAATAATAAATAATATTATATAGAGTTATAATTAATTAATACCTGCGGGCCTACCATGAACTCTTATTGCGATTCAATTGACAACCTAAAATGAACTGCATTGCAATTACGTACCACGACGTGATTAGAGCTTTCTTATTTAGGCTGACGTCAAATCAACTGATTAAATCGCAATGATGTCAATTAAATGTCAAAAATGATATCAACTGAATCGCAAAATGATTTAGTTCGTTCATTCATTCGCACCATGAGGTAATATTTCAACCTAAACTTATGATATGATGATAGCTTATGTGTCAAAGTGAGCGATTCGAAAAAAGTTC
Source organism: Leptidea sinapis (assembly GCF_905404315.1). Classification (NCBI taxonomy): domain Eukaryota; kingdom Metazoa; phylum Arthropoda; class Insecta; order Lepidoptera; family Pieridae; genus Leptidea; species Leptidea sinapis. The sequence goes on along the minus strand of NC_066286.1, from coordinate 12,931,716 downwards.
CTACTTCCGTAGAGGAAAGTGAATCGTGTTGTGAATGACTTTTAAAAATAGTGAAAACATACAGAAAAGGAAAATTTTATTGATGAAAGATGAGGTCAGAATACTTTATCGGACTTTTTTGTAAAACAAAATACTGAAAATATATACCAAAAATGAAAATACTAAAGACGAGGCAGTAAGGGCACTATAGCTTGTTCGCAAGAACGAAATAAAAAAAATGTACGCTGCGGTCCTATCAAATCAAACATCAATGGAGGTGCGTTCATAACTCCTTATTTTTACGAAAACACGTAAGCAAACATTTAATTTGTAATTCAAAGAACTATATTTATTTATATTACTTTTATTTAATAAGTACAAAAAAAGGCTTAATGGTTTATAATTTGATGCTATAAAGCGCAATTTTAAAATGTTATTTTAGTATTTTCTACACAAAAATACCGCTAAAATCATATCATTTTAGGTTTCGAAACGCAATGCATATGATTCGAGTAAGAGAGACAAATTTATGCAACGACTGTAGAGCGTCATCTCTTTCTCACCACAGAAAAATTTATTTCGTTCATTCTTCAACGGATCCAAACGCCATTCAGTAAAAGGCACTTCATGATACGAAAAGTTGATGGTAGGCCCTCAGAACCTCCAACATCGCAACATTTACAGCTTCGAGTTACAGACTGTTGGGAAGGGATTGTGTGTACAACCGTGAAGTCTGCATACAGCCAGGGGCGTTACACTTGTACTACATACTTCTAAATTCTTTTTTTTTATTAAAAATATTGATTACAATGTAATATTGTACTAACATTTTTAATTCTGTGGCATCATTAAGAAAATCGTTTATGCTATAGTAGCCTTTCCTACACATGTGTTTTTTAATATTTTTTTTAAATTTCGTAACACATTTGTTTTGTACATTTTCTGGGATGATATTGTAGAAGCATATACATCGCCCAATAAAAGACTTACTAACTAGACTTAAGCGAGTAGTAGGCATAACATGTTCATCTTTGTTCCTCGTGCTAAAATTATGATGCTACATTTTTATTACAACAATTACAAAGGTTGTGTAACGGGACAAATATTCCTTATAGTTAGTTATAACAAAATTTTCTTTAAGTTAATATGGTCATCTACTGCGTAAATAATAAACGTGAAGTAAAGATATTCTAAGTCGAAAACTTATTGTCTTTATCTTAACCTTTGTCACTACAGAATTACATGACAGATAGAAATAATTTTAAATTTGGAGTAACTTTACATCATTAAGGAATAAACACAAACTTATTATGCCTACTACTCGGTTAAGTCTAGTTAGTAAGTCTTTTATTGGGCGATGTTTATGCTTCTACAATATGATCCCAGAAAATGTACAAAAGAAATGTGTTACGAAATTTAAAACAATTGTTAAACGTTTGTGTGGGAAAGGTTACTATAGCATAAACGATTTTCTTAATGACACCACAGACTGGGTGTAGCATAAAGCATAAAGCGAACAAACACCCTCAGGCTCTTAAATTATAAATGTTTATTGTACGACATCATATTGTTATCCATATTTTTATATAAAAAAAAGCCCACTAAGTTTCTTACGCCCGTTCTTCTCAGGTCTGAGTCAGTCTATTTTGAATGGGTGGTAGTTTTTGACGTTTAATAAGTGATTTTGAATCCTATTTTGGATAAAAATATTTGAATTTGAATTAATAAGACAGAGACTTGGCATGGAGTGAATATTTCGCCTCTGTATAAAGTCAAACATCTTAAAATTGATCATCCTCACTTCTAATACGAGTAGTAGGTATAATAAGTTAATATTGATTGTTGATAATACGTGTGCAAAATAAAGTAAATGGGACTTGTTGTAGTGATTGATATCTAGGTTTATAGTGTCTCTTACATAAATAGTTACAAACAGACAAAGCTAATGGACAGCGGATAAAATTTTACACAGACAGACAGATTTAATAAGACAGTAAGTTTCACACTGACTTAGTGATTGAAAACTAAAGAAAAGCAGATTCAAGTGAAAATGTGATTAAGAACATTCAAACAGATTATCACCTTTTGAATTAGAATACAAACGACAAAGCTCAGTAGTATTAATTCCCTGATTTAACTGAACGAGACTCAGATTTGGTAGGGAAATAAATGTTCAAGAAGATCGCTGGGAAAACATTAATCGTACGATAAAATAAGGAAAATATCGCTTAAATTGAGGAAACTAACCACTTTGTGTCGGACTTCCATAGTATTAAAATTTTCTAGTTTAAACATTGTATTTATTTATTGTCCGTTGTCAATATTGTATCTGAACGAAAGGCATAAAAGGCATTTATTTTCTCGACGAGACAGTTTATCTCTATTACAAGTCAAATATAAAGTTGAAATAAAAAAAATAATCTAGTTAAAAAAAATAAAAAAGACGCTTTTTATAGAAAACTGAACTAAAAAATAGAAAATTTATTTTGAAATTTAAAATAAACATCAATTCCTTATAGACAATAGATGCAAATTATGTAAATTAAAAAAAATCTTTTTTTTCAAATTGAAAATGGAATAGGTATCAAATTAATCTATTGACATCGGTCCTCGATAAATCTACGAAGTTTGAATAAAATCTAGCTGCTTAAAATGGGTCAAAATCACACCCAAATGAGTCGTTTACTAGCAAACATACAAACAGGTGAAGCTTATAAAAAGCGTGTAATGAGCATGGGCAAATGCATAATATTAAAATTATTAGTGTTAAAATAAATACACAGTTACGTACCTTATGTTATTATTATTTACTTTACGTTATTTGTATACAGATGCGTCCTTGTATTTCCATAGTTTATCATAATATAGTGACACACACACAGCTCAATGTTCATCGTATAAAGTCTGTAATGCTATCTTCGATATACTCGTCCGTCATAAAGTCAGGTAGTAATATAAACGTTGTTTACGACGACATATAGAAGAGTAATAACCGGCTATGTTCCTAAACAGTACACTTCATAACAAACAGAGTACGTGTCACAGATGACCGGAGTAGTTACTTCTTTGTATGTATGTTAATGTATAGCTAGGTGCATTCACTCTTGTGGTAGGAAAAGTTATTTTAAAGTTTACTTAAATAATTATGAGATGTGTATATTATCTATCAAAAGCGTTCTGATTGTACCTGATCCATCTTTCATCATCAATTATCAGTCCATTAAAAACGGTTCACTTTCCTACAATAGTACACTCAACACACACACACATTATATTACTTGTCATTTACAAGTTTAAAGTAATCTTTTGTTATTTTTAATGCTTCTCTAGCTACTAGTACAGGTGTATACTATTTTAATAATTGTGATACTTATATTTAGAGGTGAGGTCCTGGTGATCTGTAATACAGGGTCAACATACTGTACCTAAAAATATAACACTACTGTACTGTTTTAGCTTTAAAATCTTTGTAAGGAGAAATAAATAAATATTAATTTATTTTTTTATTTCATTACGTGTCATTTCTAAAAAAAAAAACGTTTAAGAAAAACTTAATTAATAAACATTTCTAACTTTACTTTTAACAGATTTATGGACGGATTTTGTATTATATTTAGATTTCAGTGGATAGGACAGAATTTGGTAAAGACTCAATTAGCTATCCCATCTAATTAGTAAATTGAAGCTCAAATAGTTTCTAGTTTACAAACTTTCAGCGTAATAATGTCATATAAATTGAACAAAGTTCACTTAGTTTTGAATTCTAAATTAATAAGTTCGTAATTAAAATTAATAATATGATATGATTTTATTTGTATTAATAACAAAAAGATAACTAACAGTAAATATTTGTAACAGAATGTACACAACTATATATAAAAAGCATGCAAACACTTAGATCAATACAGTTTCAATTTTACCTTGTACTAGATTGAGGCACCAATGAACTGTTTACAGAGGAAATTGAAAAATCTTCACAATGGAGTCTCCCACACACAGCTGTACTAGCCACCACAGTTCTCGTAGCGTTTTACTTGATTGTGCGACCGATTAGTGTCTACTTGATATTGGCGTTCATTTTACAACTGTACCATTTATTTGATGGTATTTAATGTGAATTCAAATTCTAATATTTTTAATCAAAATAGGATAAAATCATATATATATGTGTAAGTCAAAAACTACCACCCGTTGCAAAAGGTATGCTTCAGACCTGACAAGAACGAGCGCAACGAACTCAGATGGCTTCTTTTTTTTATAAAAATATGGTTACCATGTTAAGTCGTACACTAAAATTTGTTATTTAATAGCCTGTGCGCGGCTCTATTCTCAATCATTGTATCATTTAGAAGGTCATTTATGTTATAGTAACCTTTACAACACAAACGTTTTTAACAATTGTATTGAAGTTCGTAATTCATTTGTTTTGAACATTTTCTGGGTCCCACAAAAGACTTACTAACTTGCTTAGCCGAGATCTAAGAAGATTCCTTTCCACAAGTGATTTAGGATTGTCCTTCTAAAGTAAAGCCCTTCTTACATATAACCCAGGAAATTAAGAGTTGATGAAATGCCAATTTAATATAAACAAACTTATTTACTTCTATGATTATTTAAATTAAATATTCCTAAAAATCAAATATTTTTATTTTTTTATATTAATAAGCAAAGGTTTTACTTTTGAACAAGGTTCTTCAGCAAGGAAGAACACGACCAAGAAGAAGAGGATAACTATTTATCATTTATCACTAACAGGCCTTTTAACTATCAAAGGATAAATAAATATCAATCTTATTAATCGTATAATTTTCTACCATAAACATTATCATTTATTTGCCGGTTGTTTTCTCATTTAAATATATACATAAAATAAATAAATAAATTAAGTGCCTCGCGCCCGCTCATTGTAGGTATGTAATGTCATCTATATATATAAAAATGAATTGCATAAAGGCATAAAGGCATTTATTTTGTCAAAATTGATTCCTTTAGAATTATTTTTGATGTCATTTCTTATACTACTAGATACTACTACCACTTCGGAAACAAATGGCGCTCTGAGAGAGAAAAAGCGGCGCAAGAAACTCTCCCAGCATTCTTTTTTTTGCGCTCTTTTCAATAAAAATATACAATATTATACAGTCATTTCTATCGCTATAAAATAATCACAATCTAGTCCCAGGCTGTCCGATCATTTAGATATTCAGCAGTGGAGTAATAGTAATATAATTTACGACAGAGCCATTTTTATATAAAACATTTAAATTTATATAAATAAATTAATTAATAAGATAATGCCTGAACAGTGGCTGGGACTTTATTGTAGAAGTGTATACATTTACCCTTAAAGCTATTATGTATCTTATGAAGCCTACTAGAATTAGTTGCAAGCAATCCCTTATTTCTAGTGTTGTTATAATGAAAATCACTATTAAGAGCAAAAAGGTGACGATTTTTGTGAACATATATTAAATTTTCATATATGTACTGACAATGAACAGTCATAATATTTATTTCTTTAAATTTTTCTTTGAGAGACTGTCTATAACCAAGCTGATATATAGCACGAACAGCTCTCTTTTGCAGTGCAAACACTATATCAATGTCAGCAGCATGACCCCATAGTAATATACCGTACGTCATGATGCTGTAAAAATAACTAAAGTACACTAATCTAGCGGTCGCAACAATCGTGTACTCTCTAATCTTTCTAACTGCATATGCCGCAGAGCTGAGTCTATCTGCTAGATGGGTAATATGTGGACCCCACTGAAGCTTTTTATCTAACGTGATACCCAAGAAGACCGTAGTGTCCTCAAGTTCCAATCTCTGGTCATTTATAAGTACGTTGGTTTGTACCTCCGCTGTGTTTGGTGTAATGAACCGTAAACACTTTTTTTACTGTTTAAGTGCAGATTATTCGTCTCAGACCAACGCACTATCTTTGAGAGTGCATTGCTTACCTCGTCATCAATATCCGCACGTCGTTTCACTTTAAAAATAAGTGAAGTATCATCAGCAAACAATATAATCTCATGGCTATCATCTACCACAAACGGTAGATCGTTAATATATATAAGAAACAAGAAAGGACCGAGAATAGAACCCTGTGGAACACCTATCTATACCTGTATACACCTACCCACAGGTTTACCCGAAGACCGTTTGCTATTTACATCGACTATCTTAAATCTATTAAAAATATAATAAATCTTGACTTAAAAGAGTGGCAATGAGTTTCTTGCTACTTCTTCTCATTAGCTCAACCCTTTACGAAGTAGCGGTAAATTCAATAAGAAACAATATTTATATATTTTTTTTTGACATTCATAAGTGTCATTTTTGTGACCTACATGAATAAAGTGTTTTTGAATTTTTGAAATTTGAATTTATCTGAATTCTTTCGCTTAAATATGATTTTAACACATTTAAGGCTCTATTTTTCACTCCATAATGCTTTAGTTTTAGGAGTAAAGTTTCATGGTGGACGCAGTCAAATGCTTTTGACAAATCACAAAAAATGCCCAATGCATCCTGTGACTCTTCCCAGGTGTCAAAGATGTGCTCAATGAGTCTAGTACCCGCATTAATTGTTGATAAGCCCCTAGTGAAACCAAACTGATTTTTGTTCATTAATTTACAAAAATGCATTTGTAGCTGTTGAAGCAAAAGTTTTTCAAAAACTTTACTAAAAACAGGCAGCACTGAAATAGGTCTGAAATTAGCAGGGTCAAAAGAACTGCGCGATTTAAACAAAGGTATAACTTTGCTGTATTTCATGAGGTCAGGGAACACACCCTCATCTATGCATTCATTAAATATTATTGCTAATTCAGGTGCTATAATGTCAAGTATGTATTTTACAATATTAGTCGAATGGCCCCATAGGTCTTTTGTATTTTTTAGGTTAATTAATTTGAAGATTTTTATTATATCGCTACCTGTAACATACTTAAATTTCAAATCAGTGGAAGATACTGGTACGTGTAATTTAAGCATATCATATGCTGCTTTTGGCGAAGAGTTAAGGTCTTTGGTCATGACAATCGGGATTTCGGAGAAGTATTTATCAAATTCATTTGCAATTTCTATTTCCGAATTTATAACGCAATTATTAATAATTAAACAGATAGAGTTGTTACGGCTATTCGATCTACCAGTTTCATTGTTAATTACACTCCAAGTCGCTTTTACTTTATTATTACTGTTTTTAATTTTATCTGCAATGAAACGTGTTTTCGCTTCATGACAAACTACTTTAAAGAGCTTGGAGTATTTTTTTACATATATTTTAAATTCTTCACTATTATTGTAATGTTTCTCATAATAAAGGTCATATAAGCGTTTACGACTTTTGTGGATACCCATTGTTGCCCAATCATTAAAACTAAGTTTGTTGTCTACTGTCATCGTTACTGGAGTAAAAATCCTGTCAAATTCCTCACAGAAGGAATTGAAGACTAAGTTATAGCGAAAATTAGCAGTTTCACCACAGTGTAAAAATGGTATCGTATTTACCAAATTATTTCTAGACCTCTCAAGACGGCTACCCGTAACTGGTATAATGGTCACCTTTTTTGGTCTGACATTGTCCAATCTTGTATTTACTTTTATAAGTTGCCCACTATGGTCGGACTGAAGATTATTAATTATGAGTTTACTAGTAATAGTAACATCTGTAAAAATATTATCTAAACAAGTTGCTGTTGTAGAAGTGATTCTAGTAGGTTCCCAAAATACATTGAACCAATTAAAACTTTGAAATAAATTTTTAAGGCTAGTACAATTGGCCGAAGGTTCAAGCAATTTTATATTAAAATCTCCACACACTTACAAAAATAAATTGCTCTAGTTCTGTACAAGCTATCTCAATTAGTTGTTCTATAGAGAGATTAACAATATCTCTTCTATTTTTACATTTTAATCTATTATTAATAATAATTAGGGAAGGTTCCCTGGAATTAGGGAAGACAATACATGGAGGTCCATGTATTGCCCTACTTCTACAAAACGAACTGACTACTTTATGTTTTCTAAAACTAAACTGGAGCTGATGACTCTTACGCCAATGTTCTGTAATACATAATATATCTATATAACAGCAGCTCAAAAACAGTTCGATTTATAATTCCTTACTTGAGATACCTTGTATATTCTGGTGAACAATATTTACGAGCTTTATATTATGATTATCCCTAGCAGTAACATTTATATTTGGTGAATGTTGCCTATTTTGTATGATATTGCAAGAGTTGTCCTCCCTTGTCAAATAACTTAATTTAAATTAATTGAAGAGAAATCTTCACTGTTATATTTTTGTACATTAGTACTAATACATTCCCCAATAGAGGCTTGTATGTCGATTATTTTTGCCCAATAGAGGCATGTTTATAAAATAATACTACAGAGGAAGTAGTTTGTTGACTAAGACTATAAGCTAATAAAGTAGCCAGCTGTCGCTTAACTCTAAATGGTAGGTATTGGTTACCATTGGTTATTTTCAGTTTATAATTAATGAATTTATTTGTGTCAAATAAAATAAAATTTTCATTGTTGTGGAATGTCGCATTATACAAAGTTGTATTTAATTTAAATATTTTTCTATTTTGCTCCTGTGTCAAATCCGAGGAGTGTGGACATGAACACATTATCACTTTAGATTTTGCGTTATTGGAAATATGAATTAATTTTTCTATATTTTTAATTAGGTCCTTATTTCTAATATTATGAGAGTTATTACCAAACATTATACCTATGATCGTTTTTTCTTTTAGATTTATTTTTGGTATGGAATTTATGAGGTTATTGAAAGTTATATTTGATTTACATATATTTATCAACTCACAATTCTTGTTAACTGCATTATTTAATAAAGGTCCAAATCCTTGGCCAATTTTATCTGAAAATAATATAAACCTACTTGATGCACTTGTATCCATACTTTGACTAGTTTTTATTGGGGATACACTTAGGTCTTGATAATATTCTAATGAATGTTTATTAGTTGTGCTGGACCAGTGGCACACTTTATTATTATTATTATTATTATTATTATTATTATTATTATTATTATTATTATTATTATTATTATTATTATTATTATTATTATTATTATTATTATTATTATTATTATTATTATTATTATTATTATTATTATTATTATTATTATTATTATTATTATTATTATTATTATTATTATTATTATTATTATTATTATTATTATTATTATTATTATTATTATTATTATTATTATTATTATTATTATTATTATTATTATTATTATTATTATTATTATTATTATTATTATTATTATTATTATTATTATTATTATTATTATTATTATTATTATTATTATTATTATTATTATTATTATTATTATTATTATTATTATTATTATTATTATTATTATTATTATTATTATTATTATTATTATTATTATTATTATTATTATTATTATTATTATTATTATTATTATTATTATTATTATTATTATTATTATTATTATTATTATTATTATTATTATTATTATTATTATTATTATTATTATTATTATTATTATTATTATTATTATTATTATTATTATTATTATTATTATTATTATTATTATTATTATTATTATTATTATTATTATTATTATTATTATTATTATTATTATTATTATTATTATTATTATTATTATTATTATTATTATTATTATTATTATTATTATTATTATTATTATTATTATTATTATTATTATTATTATTATTATTATTATTATTATTATTATTATTATTATTATTATTATTATTATTATTATTATTATTATTATTATTATTATTATTATTATTATTATTATTATTATTATTATTATTATTATTATTATTATTATTATTATTATTATTATTATTATTATTATTATTATTATTATTATTATTATTATTATTATTATTATTATTATTATTATTATTATTATTATTATTATTATTATTATTATTATTATTATTATTATTATTATTATTATTATTATTATTATTATTATTATTATTATTATTATTATTATTATTATTATTATTATTATTATTATTATTATTATTATCATTATTATTATTATTATTATTATTATTATTATTATTATTACTGTTAGCGAGACGCTTAAACTTGAGAAGGGCTGGACCGATTTGGCTAATTTTGGTCTTGAATTATTTGTGGAAGTCTAGAGAAGGTTTAAAATGTGAATAAATAGGAAAATGCTCTAAATTAAATAAAAACAACAAATTTGTTTTTCCTTTTATGTGTCCATACATAGTTTCTATGAGAAAATTTATAGACGCACGGTTTGACAGTTCTGCTGTGAAACAATTTCATTACGACACCAGGGTGCATATTTTACAAAGTAATTTTTGATGTTATGATATATTATTAACAAATTCATATAAAAACATTATTTTATTTATTACTAGCTGACCCAGCAAAATTTGTATTGCCGATATTAAAATCGCGATACAAAAGTAACTGTTGATCGTAGATGAGTGAAAATTTGAAGTTGTTTGTATTTTTTAATGTTGACTCATAATCAAACAAATTTAAAAAAAATGTCAAAAAAAAAAAAAAAAAATTTCGTGTGGACCACCCTTAAAATTTAGGGGTATGAAAAATAGATGTTGGCCGATTCTCAGACCTACTCAATATGCTCACAAAATTTCATGAGAATCGGTCAAGCCGTTTCGGAGGAGTACGGGAACGAACATTGTGACACGAGAATTTTATATATAAGAAAGATATACAGAACAACGTCTGTCGGGTCAGCTAGTATGTAATATAATGTTATTGAGTGAATAATTTGTAATGCGAATATATTGGTATTTCTAAATAAAAATAATATAGGATCCGGATAAGTAATCATCATAAATTTTATACTACCTTAACCTTCTCCAAAACACGATACATTTTGTTTATGACAGTAAGGGACGAGACGAGCAGGACTTTCAACTAAGGACATTGATACGCCCTGCCCATTACATCTTATGGTATAAGTATTATTCCGATAGGTTCAGTAGTTTTCGTAGTATAACCGAAGGACAAAAATGGCTCTACATTTATTAGTATAGATAGATTAATAACATACACGTCATATTATGCCTGGTTAGTTGCGCCTTTTCTTCAGACATTGGAGAATTTTTTAAGAATATAAACATGTGAACATATATTGATATAACTCACACCAAGATAGAGTCAACTTTTTTAGTTTTGTTCTGAGATTATGAATGTTTGAATTTAAAAATTGCAAATAAGAGATTCTCTTTGTAGTGTACACACTTACTAAACACAACTCGTGCATTACAGATATTATGGAGATGAAGAAATATCGACTTACGTGAGGTCACGTATCGTTGAGTGCTTGAACCATGTGTGAACTATTTACTAATGCGAGAAGAATATATTTAGGAAATGTACAAAAGAAAATGTATTTCATAAATAACTCAGATAAAGTAACAGTTTAGTTTACAACAACTTTACTTTCAGAATGTCAGCGTTCCACAAAAAGCTATCGTAGACAGTCGTGATAGTAAAATTATATTTTATTTATGAAGTTCGGCACCTTACAAATATTTGTATGTAATTTATTTTAATGGTGATGTTTTGTAACAGTCAACACGTACGCTGCCAGTGCGAGGCTAGAATGACATAGAATTCTTTTAAGTAACGATCAATATTATATTACGTAGTTATTGTACGTGGATTAACGCACTGTTTCATGGGTAAAAGATGCAGCGACTCAGTCGTTTATAATAAATATGGGCAAATAGGGCATGTCTTCTAAGACTGATCATAATTTGTAGCCTGAGGGAGTCAGATCTAGACTAGTCGAGGGTCAGTCCTCAGCTCTTATAAAGTCCGGAACGTTCCAGCCACGCTCGGGAGGTTCTTTGTGGATAGAAAAGATCAAGCCACATTTTTAAACAGCATATTACTAAGAGGTTTCAAAACATGATTTAAGTAAGTTTCTTGAAACTTTCAAGCTACAGATATTGAATGACCCCCCCCTGCCAAACGCAGGATGATGCACTGTTCTGGCTACTTATTTGGAGCCATGAGCGTAGGTACATGTAATCATTTTGCTAGTTAATGCGCTTTTGAAATGAGAAAAAATATTTTTTATGTATTTTTCATCCGCATATAACTATAGGGATTGATTTAGGGCATTCAAATTCAAATTCAACAAAAAAACACTTTATTCATGTAGGTCACAGAAATGACACTTATGAATGTCAAAAAATAAATATAAAAAAAATATTGTTTCTTATTGAATTTACCGCTACTTCGTAAAGGGTTGAGCTAATGAGAAGAAGTAGCAAGAAACTCATTGCCACTCTTTTAAGTCAAGATTTACAATTTAGTTCTTTTACAAATCATTTCAATTACAATATATGCAGAGTGACGTAACAAAAATACTCAAATGTCAAAAACTTAAAGGCTTACATGAGTAAGTCAAAAAACGAAAAAAACAGTAAATTAATACTTATAAACACAAGAGTTATTGAGTATAGTAGATGCATCAATCCACACATACCGTAAATAAATAGAGGCATTATGTGAGCATTTCATAAAATAAAATATATAATAACTTTAACTTTAAAGGAAATAATAATAATAAAAAACACATCAAGCAGACCTCCAGGTAACAAGATCATCCAGCCCCCACGAGTAGCACCCGTTCACGAGCATGACGCATGGACCAGCCATCGCCTCCCTCGACCATATTTTAGGGAAGGGAACGACCCGCCCCACGTCGCCGTCACAAGCAGAGGCATTTAAGCGAGCATGACGATACCTGTCACGAGAAATCTACTGAATAACAAAACAATTCAAGTTTATCTACATATTATGCAATACTTACTAAATGCCTCTACTTACAATTTTGTTTCAAATTACATAACTCATGATAATGATTATTAAAATTGATTAAAAAACAGAAACAATATTAATATTTAAATTATACAAGGTGAAACTAAATGGGTATACTATGCTTTGAACCAGACATTCCTTAGGTCATCTCTAATGACTATGTGAAGTCAGAAATGAATTAGCATTATAATTTAATACAATATTTAAAGTGCTAAGTTTTCGCAAAAAGTATGATTCCCTCAACCCTAATCAGCTGTTTTTTTGAACTCTGTTTTACCTTAAACAGATGAAAAACGTAGATGTGACATAATATCAGATAATAGTAAAATGCCTACGATTCATTGCAGCTGTGAAGCAATTTGTGTTCTCATTTTGCCATGAAGACAAAGTTATTTTGTATGTGCATTTGCTTTAGCTGACATTGAAAATACTTCTTAATTTGTATTTATTGTAGTTATGTATTACCCAATAAAGATTTTTTTAATTCTAATGTTATTATGAAACTATGTTATGTTAGTATTTACTCTGATTTCCGCGAGTGTTACAAATTTAAATATAACACGTTTAAAAGATAAAAACTAGTGTAATTGTAACTGTGTTTTTACATTTTGTGTTTTTTTAAATATGTTTGGTTGAAAAGATCGGCCTGTCTGCGTAAATACTCTTTGAATTGTACTTTGAAACACGATATTTACTGCTCTGTGTGTGTCTAAATGTCTATTCTTAAGGCATATACACATACTTCAATGTAGAATTATTTGAAGTTTTCTTCAAGTTACATTGAAAATAATTCCAAATTTGTAATTGTAGATTATGGGTACCACAACGGCACCTTTTTCTGCCGTGTAGCAAAAATGTGTAAGCATTATTATGGTTTGGTCTGAATGGCACTGTAGCTGTTCTTATTACTGGGCAAATGAGTCTTGACATTTTAATTCAAAAATGTTTTATCCAATAAAGATAATTCTAATAGACTCCTATTATGCATGTCCTGTATATCAACGATAAACACCAAGCTTCAGATCTTCTTTGATAATACGCGAATGAGTCCCAACGGAATCTTTGTTTTTCGCGATAACGTTTTTTCTTTCCTGATAGGATTTCGGCGAATTCTGGCTTCAACAGTATTATCAGACTTTTTAGTTGTAACAGCACGCTACCGCCCTGATCTTACATGGTCTTCGACAAAGGATGTTAATATACGGCTAACTTAACCTAAACGTCTTAATTATCTCACGGGAAGATTGCACAAAAAACCTTGTGCGGTTGCACTTTCGCATTTTGAGGTGATGTCCGGTGGTGAAATATGGCTGCTGTTTTCAACTCGAACAAGTCGTCTGAGCTCTCAGGTCCATCGAAGAGCAGAATTGTAAAGATATGATTACTTTTTTACCGTAAAAGCAGCCTGTTTTAATATTTTCTCTATTAACTAGGTTTGTAATCATCACATACAGATTACAAGTTACTCCCACTTCGCGTCTTTAGTACTGCCGGCTTGTTGGGCGTGAAGTTTGTGCAAACATTTATATGATTTGGTTTGTACGAATCTCTGAAATTACGTCTTTTAAGTCTCTCAAGTGACGTGAGCAGTTTTGGGTTCAATCAAGAGCCATGCGGCGCTGCATCGTAACGGGCAGGGCTTGTTACTTACCATGGATTCTGGCAGGAATTTCAACTCCAAAGATTTTCTTACCAAATAAAAACAAAGAAGCCTAAAATAATTAACTACCTACCTACGTTTAATGTAAATTAACTTAAATTATTACGGAAAGAATTTTGTTTGATCAAATTTAATTAAGATTTATGTTTGACACCTTTACTGTAGTTGAACTTTAAGCTGAATCCAGATTTATCCGGTATTTAAAAAAAAATAAATGAAAAGCAGCATTTCAATAAATAAACAAATACTTACAAAAATTTTCTACTTGCGAATATTTAATTGGTAAATTGATGCTGAAACAGAAACGAGTTCTCGAGTTTTCAATGTCAATAATAAGATCAATTCAAAAAGGTTTCATAACTATCTTAATTAAATTATTTTATACGATGGCAAGAACTCTCGTTGGTAAATCGTGATATTGAAAGTTATATGTTGAAATGGAATTTTTAATTTATTTAAATTATAAATAAAAATTAATATAATACGTTATTATATAATAAATTAATATAGAGTTATTAGTATGTATGTATCTTAACAAACTTAAAATATATTTGATTTTTTTAGTCTATAGGTCCCTTCCTATGTACGAAAACAGCAAAATAAACTTTCTGTGCAAGTATGTGTATGTACATAAGAGACGATAGAAAAATTTATTATGATATATCTGTTGTAGCAGATGAACATTCCGACTTCAAACAGGCTGAATTTTGTAATACATAACATTTTACGTTTTTTAATATTATTACGTATGAATATTTATATTATGGTTAAATAATTATTATAATTTATGTTCTAAATAAAAAACAAATACATTTTTATCACCAAAACTAGAAGTAGAAGAAAATGTATATAAAATAGGATTTATTTTTATATGGAAACTCATGTTAAAACATATGAAACAAGTTAAGTGTCCAAACCATAGAAATCATACCAAGAATATAATAGAAATATTCTAATTCAGTGTGAGAGGACTGTCTCTTATTTATTTATATTATTATTATTTATTTTTTATTTACATCGCTATGTACGCTTGCACTTCGGATATTGAGAGACTGTGAAAAATGACAGCAATAGTGAAAAAAAAATTACCAATATAATGTATAATTAACTATAATTATTTTGATCCATATACACTGGCCTTCAAAAGTAAGTATCACACTTTTAAAATTGGGATAACGTTTTAAGTTCACAAGATATACTTTCGAAATAAAAAGGACTCCAAAGAGAATTTAATTTTGTACATAAAAACTTTGTAGTCGGTAACCTTCTTTTAAGAATTGGCTGAAAAAAAACTTCAAAAACAAAACCATTCCTTTTTCAAAGTGGACGTTTCCGAATTACAATTTTACCATTCACATTTTTCTTTCTGTTTTAAATTTTTTTCAAGATCGATGGGTTTTGTTTTAAAAATTTATGCTAAAAAGCACATAACATTTATTTATCATGCCTCTTTCAGTTGAAGAATGTGCTAGGATCATGGCTTTTCTGGAACTAGGCATCAGTATACGTCGCACTGCAAGAATGGTGGGTGTGACGGTACGAACGGTCCAGAAGGTAAAGCGAAGGTACGAAGAGACTGGACACTATCTGAGGAGACCTTGTAATGGCAGACCCAGGTGTACCAGTGCCCGAGAAGATCGTTATATTATTTCCACTGTGTTAAGAAATCGCCACCAAAATGCAGTTGAAGTCCAGCAACAGCTACTTCAGATCCGGAGGGACTACATTAGTGACAGTACAGTGAGAAGAAGACTTGCTGAAGCAAATTTGAAACCCCGAAGACCAGCGAGTGGCCCAAAACTCGAGAGACAGCATCGAGTAGCGAGACTGCGATACGCCCGTGAACACATGCAGTGGGATGAAGAAGAATGGTCAAGAATTTTGTTTGCAGATGAGTCTCAATTCTCCCTTTACACTTCTGATGGAAGGCGATGTGTTTACAGGTGACCTGGTGAGCGATACCTTCAAGCCTGCCTCTCAGAAAGAGTAAAATGTATGGGCTGGCATATCAGGTCGCACAGAGTTAGCCATAGAAAATGGCACCCTCACTGGGCAAAGATATGCTCAAGAGATTCTCAATGAGTATGTATGGCCGTATTTAACAAATATGGGTGATAGATCGATGATGATGCATGGTAATGCCCGGTCACACACGGCTCATATCGTACAAGAGTATATTCAGGAGGTCGGTATCAGCGTGATGGCTTGGCCATCAAGAAGTCCTGATTTCAACCCGATTGAACACGCCTGGGATCAGCTTGGGAGGCTAGTCAGAAATCGCAGACCACTACCTACTACCCTCAGGGCACTAAAGCAGGCCCTGGTAGAAGAATGGGAGAATATTCCCCAACATTGGCTCCGAAACCTAGTGTTCAGTATGCCAAACCGGCTCGAACCTGTAATCAGAGCTCGAGGAGGCAATACCAGTTATTAAAAATTAAATAACATTTTAGTTGAATTTTTTTACACTAAACTAAAAATGTCTATTTTCATTGTTTTAACTTTTTTAAGTTAAAAATGTTGCTAATGTATAATTTTAGTTTCTAAGAATTAAAGCCTATAAAATTTGCAACAAAACGTTTTTAATCTTAAATCTCTACCGTCTATAGTTAAGAAAATAAATTAATTTGAAAAGTGTGATACTTACTTTTGCAGGCCAATGTAGTTGCCGGTTGTGGAACAGTATCCGCATTAGTTATAATGAAGTACGTACATCATTTACGTGTTGTTTCACGTCTGCCCTCCTGATTAATACTAAATCACTACTTATTTTACTACATGTTTAACGCGGTTATGTCACTTGTAGAACCTTCTTATATATATTTCTATAAGTGTACTTAACCAAACTCGGAGCTCGATATGTTTGAGCAAGACTGAAATAAACACCTAAATTGAAAATAGCACAAGACCTAGATTAAGAATGAGGTGTTACTTTTGAGAAACTATTCTCAGATTAACCTCAATCAAACTAAAATAATATTCTAGCTGCAGTAAGCAAATAAAAGAAGCTCCAGATTGTAAAATAATTATTCTTCTTGGTTAATAGATACGAGCCTATATATATGTACCCCTAATTATAAACATCAATTAATCAACTAACCCTAAAAGGAGCTTGTTAAATACAGATAAAATATTTGCTTACAAAGCGTTCAAGAATTTTTGATGACTTTGTCAGAAGCATTTACGAGTACTTGCACCCATAAATATTTCCTTCCATAAATATGACCAGTTACGACTATTATTTAAAAAGTATTTTATTAATATATACACACTTTATTATACCTCATAATATTGACACACTTTTACTTAAATTATTTTATACCAGACTAGGTATTTATTTATTTTATTTGGAAAACTTACAGTTTACACTAATACAGTTTTCACTTATATGTTAACAAGAGCAATTATCGTAATATACAGTAAAGAAAAATACAGTAACTAAGAAGTAAAATTCAACAAGAATTCTATTATTCTAGCTAAATCTATACAAGAAAATACTTAATACAAATTAAATAGGATTTCTTATTCTAAATTAATAAAGAACTAAAATTAAGGACATGTGATAAAATAATATTAATAGTCAGAACATTGGGTCAGAGTTATAGTTAATTCAGACTTACATTATAATTTACTAAACCAATATTTTGAAAGTAATGATTTAATAGTGTTAGGCTTAGAGTTAAATATATCAAACGTGTTGAAGTCAGGAAAGTCAATCAAATTGTTAAAGATATTCGCAGATCGTATAAAGAATGAGTTATTTCTATAATTAGATGAGTTATGACTAATTTGTATGATAATTGGTTGCCTACTTATCCTTAGAGGAACTCTAAGGTTTACGAGTGAAAGGAGATCAGGGGAATCAATTGTAGATTGAGCAATTTTAACTAGAGTAGTTATATCAGCAATCCTCCTTGTTTCTTGGACAGGTAGTATGCGATGTTTTTTGCACCTTAATGAGTAGTCGTTTTCAAAGGATTTACACCTATAATATAGAAATTTTAAAATTTTACGCTGATTAGTTTGTATTCTATTATATAATTATTATATTGTGGGTTCCATACTTGAGAGCTATACTCGAGATTGTATTACAATGGATTGTGATACAATAATATTTAATACAATACAATATACTTACCCATAACTTGGAAACAAACATCCATATTCATCATATAAATGTTCAAATCTCGATATAAATTTTTTGTACCACTACATGTATCTACTACGTGTTACCACAAAAACTTATTTACCATATAAATATATAATATATTCAACATAGACAGACACATAAATCAAATATAAAAAGCGCATGTTGACAATTAGATCAGTAAAGAGTCGATTTACACTTGTAGTAGATTGCGGCTCCGACTAACGTTGTTGTGAGAGGAAATTGAAAATCTCCATAATGGCGTCTCCCACATCGCAGTTCGGCTTAATTGTGTGAACGATTGCTGTCTTCTTGATATCCACATTCATTTTAAAACTTTTATATTATGTTACTTTCAACTGTCTTCGAGCCTGATATATATATTTAATATAAATGTTTCTATCCTTCCTCTTGAAATACTCGGTATATACAATATTTACTGAAAAAAATTCTTCTCAAACTATAAATAATATAAAAAGTATTGAACTTCAGTGTAGAATCCGCTGTTTCCAGGACAATACAATATTACAAAAAAAGCGCGTCAAGTTCCGTAAAAGTCGAGACACGTTGATATGAGATCGTGAAGGTGAGCACTGTAAGGTTCCTATCGGGATGTAAGTGAAACACCAATGTCTGAGTAATATAATTGGCAAACGCCACAAAACATTTTACATCGTCACTATTATAATTTAAATTAGCGGTAAATTCAATAAGAAACAATATTTATATATTTTTTTTTGACATTCATAAGTGTCATTTTTGTGACCTACATGAATAAAGTGTTTTTGAATTTGAATTTCAATTTGAATTAGTTGGTTTTGGATAATTTTGAACTGATTTAATTTTTTCTGGGTCAGGGGAAATTAATTTTGATGAAACTATATGACCTAAATATAATAACTTTTTCTTTAAAAATTGACATTTATAAGGATTAATTTTAAGTTAACTTTACGAAGTCTATTTAAAATATCTATAAAATTTTGATGTGAAACATCTATAGCCGCACATAAAACCGATTTCTGGCGTGGCGACGCATGCCGTGGCGACGCGTCGCCTTGTCACAGTAAAACCGTCCTCAGAGGCAACATCGAATATAACTATTACCGAAGTCACTGATTAAACGAATTAAGTAGTCACGATTTGAAATAAATTCGTAATTTTTTGTATTTAATGAAAATAAATGTTTATTCAATAAATAGTCATCGTTATCTGAAAAAAAATCGTAATATTTTGTTTTATCATTATGACATATTTAGTTCCTATCACAATATCTTCTTTTCTGCATATTACTTTTACAAAATAATATCGATGTTTCACATCTGCCAGGCGTCCCGTGACGGCTCAATTTTTTTTTTGTTATGCTGGTTCAAATTTCTTCCAAAATAAACTAAATCATCACAATATATTAGGCATTTTTCATAATGAAGACCTGACATAGCAAAAGTCATTAATCTACTAAAATCGCTTGGACTTATTTTTAATCCCATTGGAAGCCTCGTCATTTGATACTGCTTATCTGTCGTAAATGCAGTATACTTTCTGCTTTCAAGTTCAAGGTCACATTGATAATAGCTTTGTTTTAAGTCGAGATGACTAAAATAAACACTACCTGACAACGAGTCCAAAATATCGGCAATGTTGGGTAAAGGAAATTTATCGTCTTTAATTTTATTATTTAATTTTCGATAATCAATCACTACACGCCATTTCTTTTCGCCCGAAAAATCTTGTTTTTTCGGTACGAGACAAACTGGGCTCGACCACTCACTAATACTTTCCTCTATTACACCATCCTCTAGCATTTTTCCTATTTGCCTATCAATTTCAGCTTTTTGGGACTTCGGGAGACGATATTGTTTGACAAAAACCGATGATTTAAATATATTTTTTGTTTATATAAATTAGAAACACCTAATTTATCCCCATCTAAGAAAAACACATCGTTATATTTTGCACAAATATTCTCTATAGAAGTTTTTTCCTCCAAATTTAAATGCTTTAGATTTAAAGAAGAAAATAATTTTTTGACTCGGTCAGAATACGTATATTAACAAATAGTAAAACAGTTTAAATTGTCTATTTCTGTTATAAATCTACTCAATTTCACAATTTCGTCCCTTGTGTTTAAAATTTTTATAGGGATTTTATTATCTTTTGGCTTGACAACAACACTTGCTAGATAAACAACTACGCATAATTCTTTAGGTCTAATTACAACTTCTTCAGTTAAGTTAGTACAGATGTAATGACTAGATTCGCATCTTGGTAAAAGTGTAATGTAATTATTTGATAAATTTGGTCCTATTTTTAAGGGCAATGTACAATGGCTAGTCTTAGTTTTTAAGGTTAAAGTATTTAACTTGACGTTTAAATTACACATATAATTTGTAAGAAAATCTTGACCTATTATTCCATTGGTTTGACAAGGTAAATTTTTAATTACATAAAATTTATGCATAAACTTTAAATCGTTATGACACAAAGTTAAATAAACAAAGCCTTCAGAACATATTTTCCCACCAATACCATCTATGCTTATCTTTTCATTATAGAACGGAATATTTCTAGAAACTACGTGTTCGTATTTACCGCTGACAACGATGCTCCGGTGTCAATAAGCCATGTACTTTGTACGCCATTTAGGTACAAAATAATAGAATTAAAAAAATTGCATGAACAAATTGCATGATTATGTGTGTTGACGAAAAAATGTACTAGCGGATTCATTATTATTCGGATTGGTATTATTTTCCGTTTGAGCTATATTTACTCGACCAGTACGAGTACTATTATCTCCATTATTATTTGGTCGGTTATGGCCCCGAAAAACTCGAGTATTGTAATTACTACGGCTTACAGAACGATTGCCTCTGAAATTTTGCCGCGAAGTGTTTTGACTATTGTTAAAATGCGATCTTCTGAGAATCTGAGAAGTAAAATTGTTTGCATAGGATATGCGTCAACGGTTTAAGTTAGAACCGCGATTAAATGTACTTGTGTTATATTTACCTTGGAATTGCGGTCGGTGATGTGAAGTACCTCTCGAGTAGTTCAGCATTGCACCTTCTGAATTGTATGACAGGTCCTCGTCCATAGCTCCACGAATAGCGTCCTTCAAGGTGTCATAATTGCGTGCCGCGACAATTGTACTAAGTCGCGTATGTCGTAGCCCATCAGAGAAACTTTTTATTGCATTTCTCTCATTTATAGGTTTTAAGATGTTATATTTATTAGAGTCTCCGTTGGACTGCGAAATAGTTAGTTCCACAAACATCTGTTCAATAGACTTACCAAAGTCTTCGATGGATTTTTGATGTTGTTTGGCCATCTGCAACTGCTGTTGAATCGCTGTGTCAGATTTCCTAGTAAGCAGAAACTGTTTCATGTCTTTAATTAAATCTGGAACAGTCGCATAACTTTGAGACAAACGGAGTTTAGTACCTTCCAAAAGTCTAGATTTTAAGATAAAATAATCAAAGCTGGTTTAGAACTATTTTCTAACATACCATCATACATTTCAATATTTGCAATAGGCTGCTTGGTGACTTTTTCGTCGTCAGTCATTATAGGCAGTAGAGAAACTGCAACTTTCAATTAAAATTTCTCCATGTTGACGTTTTCCTTTATTATCGATACTGAACAAAAGCTATTTATCTCCTCACACAAAGATTTAACATCTATATTATTAATTCAAGGTCTCCTACCCTTAACTCCTTTTTTTCTAAAGAATTAACAATAATGTAAAATTTGTCATACAATTGTTTAGCTTCTGAACTCTTATCGGACTGGATTTTGACAGTTTGACGACTTGAACCTAATTTAACTATGTATTGTCTTATAGACTTTCTTCATAGATTTCGTTTAATTCCGTGAGTTCCA
This sequence comes from Leptidea sinapis, assembly GCF_905404315.1. Classification (NCBI taxonomy): domain Eukaryota; kingdom Metazoa; phylum Arthropoda; class Insecta; order Lepidoptera; family Pieridae; genus Leptidea; species Leptidea sinapis. Next base: position 12,909,163 of record NC_066286.1, on the reverse strand, counting down.
TTCCATTGCTAGAAAATTATAACTTAAATGCTAGTTAATATACCTATTATACATCTATATACCTACTACATATGTTTGTTAACATGTTACTTCACGCAAATCTAGAGGAGAAAAAAAAATCAGAAAAAGTCAGTTTATATTACTGCGGGACGCACTCTTTTTCACTTAAACACGCACTGTTGGACGTACTCCATCGTCCTCTTTTTTGCGAAGCTCATCACGACGACGGCGCCAAGATCGAGGGTACAGGATATGATGCGCTACATGCCGTTCTACTCTTTTGTCAGAACAGCGTATATAGATGCGATAATATATGCCATACAGCAGTGCCAAAACCACGATGAGCAGGATCACACCGAGTATAATATTTGTTGTGCTGACGTGATATGTCAACTCCTTCTGCATAGACGTAGCCTCGTTCTTGTCATTTCCAGCAGCACTTTGAGCTATTATTACTTTTTCTTGTTTAGATTGAGAGCCACCCATTTTCTCGTACTATAAGTCGAATTTCGCACTTTCACACCGTTTAAAACAAGGTCTATGTATGTTAATGCAGAAACAGTCTGGGAACGAATCGTATAACTTTTCATTGTAAGAGCAATATGATACCATGTGAAACACGACGCTCGAGCTATCGACCCAGCAGGGTCGTCATGTAAGGTTCCTATCGGGATGTAAGTGAAACACCAATGTCTGAGTAATAACTAAACGTTTATTACGTAGAAAAATATACTTATATGCTAGCATAATATAAGGGCGAGTGCACACTACAGCACTTAACAACGACCAGCTAGAGACAGAAATAACATTGTGAATTGTTTTGTAGAATATTTTGCACCCGCTTATAATAATAAGTCACCGGCTTCATTAATGGAAAATAACTTTAAACATTAACAATTATTACTAAAAATTAAATCTGAAAAAGTAGAACGTATATTTAAATCATTAAATTCTAAAAAGGCTTTGGTATATATGGTATACCCCATACATTTAACAAAAGTTGTGCAGCTCAACTTTCATTGTGTTTAACTGCCACCTACAATGCCTCTCTAAAGTATTGTTTCTTTCCGTAGGAATGGAAGCGAGGTTCATGGTTCGAGTTTCTTAAGCGGGGCAACAAATGTGATCAAAAATATTAAAGACCCACTATTTTACTGTTTTGTAGTTCACATCTTGGCACTTATTTGCGTCGCCTAAAACTATATTTGACTGTGTGTGTTAATTTCCCTTTATAAACTTACAAACAGTCATATTATAGCCAGTCCAGACTCCAGAATAGGGTACTTGTCCCGAATGTTTATCATATTTATATAAATAATTATTAAAGTTTGAACACATCCCCTCAACTCATGTCTATAATCATTCATATTCTTTTAAATAAGATGATATTAACATATTTCTATAAATTATAGCTTTTATTAAAATACAGTTTGTATTAGTAGTTAATAAAGTTAATTTCCTTACACTGGTATTTGGAAATCACGTGGTAGTTGTTCAATTGTTTAGTAATGTAAATACGTACTTGTTAGTTATTTTATCTACACCCATGCTTTTCATCCTCTATTAAAGATTCTGAAACAGTTAGCTTATTGCAAACATTAAAACACCCAATGTTCTAATAAACATTACATCATCCAAAGGAGTGTTGTAATGTTGTACTGAATTTCATAACAACACTCCTATTATTCGTTCAAACCCTTCATGCTCAAAGAGTTTTTTACAGACAGCCACATTCTTATTGCTCGATGCGTGGTATCTGTATAAATTTCAAAAAAAGAACATTTTCGTTTACTCGCGTTCCACACTACCAGAACGCCGCGCGTCGTAAAGTAAAGTAGGTTATTTGAATCCCCGCCATATATATATACATATATACATATATATATATGTAATATCATATTACTCGTACACTTGATTGTCCTCTTTTGCCATAAAAATATTGTGACATACAATTAGTTTATTATTGAAATTACTTTCATAACTGTTCATTACGTACAATAATTATTAGTTTTTTGTTTTACATGAAGCCATGTCATCTTTGTACTTTCCATCGTATAAATATTCCCACTTTGCGTGTTCATGGCTAAACAATCGGGTTAAGACTTTGCGAGGGACATTGTTACCTGACCTTCCAAATTGAATAAGCCTTTACGAGTATTGAAATATCGTATCAACACGATGAACCCTTCTCTGATAAATTACCCAAGTTGTCACTCTTCATAATAAGCTCAGAAATTTTATTTACATAGGCCGTGTTCAGTCATTTTGGTGTAACTTTTGGAATTGGGAATATATATGTCTTCATCACTTTTGAAATTATAATGGTAGATTGTCAATCATTTTCATTTCTTACAATTTAACGGCCTGGTTTTAGTTATATTATAATAAATCTAGGTATATTACAAATCAAGTTAGCAGTGTGAGAAGTCGAGTTAAAATGTAACTTTAAGGAAACCTTAAATGTAAAAACACAGTTTCAATTACACGCATTTTAATTCCTTAAAAGTGTAACACTCGCGTTAATCAAATAAATTTAATCAAGTAAATATGTTTTACGATGGGCTTAAATCTTGCTCTGCAATGATTTGTCATGTCCGTTGAATAAATGAAGGCCCTATCTGTGTCAACAGACGTAACCGTGTGAGTTATGTCAAGACGATTTAACATCAGCTGTTGGATTTCAAATAACAATGAATAGTATTATGTATTATTCTAGAAATATTGTATAGTTTCAAGTGTTTTTTCCGCAGAAATATTTTTGATCATGAAATCACAATAAAATGTATATTGTAAATAAAATTCCTATCCAAAAATCAAAACAGTAGTGTAAGTATTCAGGCATTTAAATAAAAATGAGGATTTAATAGATGTTGTGCAAGTTTCTCTAGGAAATTTTCACTTTAGCTCTATTCATCTGTCTCAGCGGATATAATCCTTAAGGTTTTGTTTTGTCAGCTTTTCGTTCGTTGTATAATCCATCCACGTTGTCCAGCGGGTACCGATATATCACTGATTGTTCGAAGGTTTTCTTAAGAAATATCCAATCAAATACTTTCTTGAGGAAAGTCTAGTAGTTATGTCAAATATTGTAATGATAATCTTCCTGATATAATACAATACCTACGTGACAGAGCGTGAGATAGTTTACATGTTGATTAGCGGCCGTTCCCAATATACTATCTACAGTTAGAGATAAATTACTACCTTCTACTGTCAGTAATTAGCTGCCAATAATTTAAAGCTGTCCCAATATACCCGATAAGTCATTCTTATCGCCCTATATTGGGACGCCTGAATTGCAATTTCCATACCAACTTCTATCGCTGGTAAGCTATACGTCGTCCCATAGACAGACGGCGTGTAAGGATAAGGTGAATTACCGTCGATATGTTTATTGGGACAGAAAATTCAATGATAGTAACGATTTTTAACTCAAGTAAGAGACAGACTGAATATTGGGAACGGCCGTTAGGCGCTTGTAATATCTAAGATTATGCGGTATTGTTTATTTGAGAAGACAAATGTATAAAGAAGAAGTTAAGATACAAAGATGTGTTGTGAATAATAAGTAAACGTATTTAGCAAGATGAATGGCTTAATATTAATAATCAATATTTACCATTAATGGAATGAGAAATCTCTCCAATGCTCTGTATTGATATATTATAATTATTATTGTAATTGGCCACTTACCATCGAGTAAGTCTGATGTGTAACATTGAATGAATGTATAACATTATTTATTTGATACGCTAATGATATTCTAAATAAATTATTGCCCGGATACAAGTAAAATATGCATCTCTGCCATGAAAATATAAAGTCACGTTAATAATATTGAATAAAGAGATATAAATCAAAGTATACTAAGCTCGTGTATTGTTATTTGATTTTATATTTGGTATTTATAAATAAATCTCATTAAGTCGCTATCTCAAAGCCACAACAACGAGACACAATACAAACTATCTTAGTTTGGTTTTATTATAAGCTATTAAGGTGCCCATGAAGGTGGAATACAGGTGGTGCAGTATATCGCTGGCCAACTGGCTGGTCTTTGGTGGAATGGAAGATATTTGACATGCATCTGTCCACCATGTGAAGATTACATTCGTTTCCAAGGCAGAGAAAATTGTGTCTACCATGAAAGTCTGAATTACTAAATAATATAATAATGTATATGTTTATTATACCACATTATGCTTTAATATACTTTGAAACAAACTCATGCTCCCAAAAGATAAATTATAAAACATATATTATATATTTACATTTAGATGAGTAAATATGCGTCTTCTAAGAATAATAAAATATAATTGACAGTAACTGCTAGGTGCAGTAAAGCTATATATTAAAATGTTTTGCATGTCAAAGCTATTTTAACTTAAATATCTGTGACAATATTCAAAACACTAAAACCTAATAAGCCAGATTAATGCTAAAAATGTAGCTATACAAGGTTTCGTATTCCCAAGTAACGTATACAAAACTAACGTCTTACAAAAATATAAAATGTATCCAACAGAAACGTGTAGGTGACATGAGAATATCTTCAATATAAATTGTTCCACTTACACTATTCAGAATAGTTTGAATAGTGCAATAGCGGCGCTACAGTTATTTATGATTCTCGCTATTTATATTCGTTGTAATTAGCTAGTAGAAATTAATTAATTAGTAGTAGAAAGCTATTAAAATTAATGTTTTTAACTTGCAGCAGTAGTGCCGGTTCCGGCATATTCTTGGGTTATTCTCAGGCATTTATACCATGTTTATTTGTAAGGCTATATATGTTTTAAGCAATTTATTTTATGTTCAAGAAATACTATCCTATTTTGTACGTATAATAATCCATTTTAAAGAAGTACTTAACAATAAATTATAATCTCTCGTAAAGTCTCTTGCCACTGATAAATAAATTTAATGTTTAAATTAGGTCTTTGTTCAACCAAATTAATTAAAAAACATATCCCCGCTTCGAATATTATCCAGTTTATTACGAATTAGTATTCGTAGAATTACTCGATTAGCTAAGTAAATAACTTTAGAACTTATTTTATTATTTTATTTTATAATTTAAATCATCGTTTACAAACCTACTAACTACTACAACATTACTAACGTCAAGTTTATTACGTTGTGGACTGAACGAAACTTAATTTCACAACTAAAGTGTTCCTGATTGCGTATTACGTTGGGGAATTTGAGGAAACTGAATGTTAGTAAGAAAAAGGAATTTCTGGTTGGGTGAATATGATGTATGTTCCGATAATCCGAACGAATAGAATTTCTGTTTTTATTACTTGGTATTTGCGATTTATATACACAACTAAAGTAATAATGAAATATATTTATATACAATATTTTAACACATAATCTGCTACTCTGTTTGAATTAAAAAATTGTAATATTTTAAACTTGTTACAGAAATCTTTATCTTTAGGTAATTTATCTGTAACCTCTGAATTTTCGATATCATTAAACTTACTAAACGAAATTTGGATCTTTTTACTAACTACTAGTAGTATTATAATTCTATTAATGAATTATCTCAGTGATCGAAGTTAGTTCAATGACTTATTTTAAAATACAGTAAAGCCATTTAGGCCTTAAATACATTGAGAGCAATTTGGCGAACATTCAAGCTACGGTTAGCAATTGTTAAATGGGTTGACATGTGACCCGAATGTTGGGTCACATGTGCCCTACAAAATATTGTTTGGAGCTTCAATAAATCTGATTTGAGTTTTTGTTGAGATCGATGGCTATCAGGCTCACATAGGCTTGAACAATTCTTTAATCTATTGTATATGATTTTCAAAATACGATGTTCTGCTAATGATATCAGTATTGTCAATATTCTAAGAATCATATTTCATAGTCCATAGTCTTACACTATTCAATTATTTCAATTTGTGAACTAGATTGTGTTACGGCCGTTCCCAATATGCTATCTACAGATAGAGATAAATTACTACCTTCTACTGTCAGTAATTAGCTATCAATAAACTGAAGCTGTCCCAATATACAAGTCATTCTTATCGCCTTATATTGGGACGCGTGAATTGCAATTTTCATACCCAACTTCTATCGCTGGTAAGGTATACGTCGTCCCATTGACAGACAGCATGTACGGATAAGGTGAGTTACCGTCGATAAGTTTATTGGAACAGAAAAGTCAACGATAGTTACGATTTTTATCTCAAGTAAGAGATAGACTGAATATTTTTTTGAGATCTTTATTCCAATCACACGATTTAACCAATATTTTCTTAGCCTACTAGAGTAACTAGCAACTCCAAAAGCTGTATTGATAACATATTTACCAATATTATAAACCCATTTCTCAGGCAATAATTAACAAATTGAGTTCAGATCACTTTGGTCAGTTAGCCTCTTTTAATATTGAGGTCAATAATTAATGTACTAAAATTAAAAAGTTTACGTTTGTTCCTGTGAATAATAGGCGAATGGAGAAATATAGAGGTAATGTGTCACTTAAACTCTCAAATTTGGATTTATTCAAATATGATATTAATCCCAATGAAATTTATGATATGTTATTTAAAATAATAAAAATAGAGTTTGCTTCTATATTTTCTTCTACGACAGTCAAATCAGGTGGTCTCCTGTCATTTAATGACTGAGCAACAGTTGGCATTCATAGGAGCAGACAAAGGCTATATGAACTATATAGTAAGAGATCATTGTATAATCGTGATGCATCTTTTCTCGAGTATGTTAAAAAATACTCTAAATTATTTAAAAGTGTTTGTTCTATTGCAAAGTCCAGGCATATCAGACAAATAATTAAAAATGCACCAAATAAAATTAAGATGACTTGGAATGTCATTAACTGGGAATCTGGAAGATTGAAAGATCGCAACATTGAATACAATCTATCAATAAACAATACAATAATTCAATCTCAGCAGGAGGTTGCTATTGCTTTTGAGATTTTTTTTCTGAGATTCCAGTTTCTATCACAAACACTCTTGTCTCCTCCACCAGTGTTGCTGAGTCACTTCTCCTGGAAAATGTTGTAGAATGTAAACAAAGTTTCAATTTTAGTTTTGTTAGCCTTGGAGAAATGATTAAAACTTTTAAATCTCTAGACATGAAAAAAACTACTGATATATAGGGCATTTCTGTTAAAATCATAAGTTCAATAATTGATGTCATAGCAGCATATCGTGCAATAATAATAATAAGCCTTTTATTTCATGCAAAAAGTAAGATACATACATAGTTACATAACAAAAAAAAAATAAATAAAAGAAAGTTTGTGATGATATTTACAAGTATTTGTTTAGGTCTAGATAATAAAATATAAGTTTGTTGGAAGAACCCCTCTTCAAGTGAAGGTGAAGGCCTCCTCTAAAGAATACCATGTGTCTCTTGAGCTATGTGCGACCAGGAGGTATATATAAAGTTCTGATGATGATCTTTCTTCTTTTAAGTTATGTATTTCTTGGGTTTTTAATTCATTTCTTGTTATTGAAGATGTTGGAGTTTTTTTTTCTTGTTTAAAATAGGAGGACAAACGAGCGTACGGGTCACCTGGTGTTAAGTGATCGCCGCCGCACACATTCTCTTGCAACACCAGAGAAATTACAAGAGTGTTGCCGGCCTTTGTTATTTGTTGTTTGGAGATGTCTTCTTTAGAGGGTTTTGGTCTTGATCTTCCACGGTGACCAGCCGGATTGGAAGATGGTTTTCGTTGCTTAGTTGATGAATTGATTGAATGTTGCATTGTTGATGGAGGGGGGGGGGGAGTTGGTTGCTATGAATGTAGGTTATTGATTGTATTGTCCTTGGTTTGGTTATGTGGAGTGTTGACATTGTTGTTTACTAAGTAGCTTCGAATGCTTGGTTTTAGACCTCCTTCTGAGACACTGTTTAATCTGGGTTAAGATGGGTTTATTTGTTTTATTTTGTTTTTCTTAATGGGTCTAGTTGTAATATTTCCAACTAGTGCTTGAGAATTGGGATCTGACTCTGGTGATGTCGTCAGTGTTCTTTTGTTATTTGGTTTTAATATAACAAGTTTATCGTATCTTATCGTAACTTTATTTCCTTTCTCGCGTTCTCTATTTGCTTCTTCCTGTAGTTCTTTCCTTTTTTCTAATATGTATTTAGGGTAATCTTCGTTCAAGTAATATTGGGTGTCTTTTAATAATTTTTTTTGCTTAAGAATTTGAATTTTAACCTAGGGTAGAAAAGGTTACAATTATTGGTCGCGGGCTATCACCTTTTTTCTCCACTCTCTTTATTTCTTGAATATCTCTACAATACAATTTTAAGAACAATTTTTCACTTATGAATTGCAATATATTGTTCTCCAAGTTATGATATGATGTCTCACTCTCTTCAATACCGAAGAAAATTATGTTTCTTTGTCTTATTTGTTTTTCCATAAATTGAATTCTTTTTTCTTGTTGTTCAACATTTTCTTTCAAGGTTTGATGTTTTTCTTCCAATATGGTGAATTTCTCTTCTAATTTGTTGGTTATGTTAAGTGTTACTTGTTCTGTGACCCTTTCGCCACTTTTCTGAATTTCTATTTTTTTGTAGGTTCAGTTCTTTTTGAATATTTAGTAAGGCTTTCATAATTTCCTCCATAGTGTCTATTTTGTTTTGGTATTGGATGCGCCCTCTAGTTTAGATCTGGATTACGTATTGGTATTGTGCGTAAGTTGAACCTAGTGTGCTCCTTTTCTAATAGATGGCGCTGTTTCGCAGTTTATTTTACTTTGACAGGCGAAATTGCAGACTCAGACTAGCGCGCGCAAAATGTTGCAGACAAATTCAGACAATTGTCGTAATTTCATTTAGTCGGCTAATAGCAGCGAGCTAAGCGGAACGTTTTCGTGGCGTGACAAAAATAATCTAAAATGCCAACCTGTGTGTTAAGAAAATGTAAAAACTATGTTTGAAAGATATATAAGAGTGAAGGTATTTCATACCATACGAAATTATATAAAAGAACGCCGTGTTTGTATTTTATCACGATTTTATTTCTTATTTACAAATAAATCTCGAATTATTAACGTGGTGGTTCGAGCAAGATAGAGAATATGATCTCAACTGCAGCGCGACAAGGACAAATAGTATGTGTCATAGATTAATCAACCAGAAGTGAAATCGTAGGCAGAATAAATAGCGTTCGTAACCGCTTGATTTTTCTTGTTACTTGAGTTTTCTTGTTAGTTAGTGAGCGTCTTTCTTAAATAATTAATTTTATGATGATTATAATAAGTTCTGGCTTTCAAAGTGTTATAATAAAGGTGGTATGAATGTATGTGGAATGAATATGAATGAGATTAGTAATAGCAGGCTATTTGATATTATATTAGTACTTAATCTTGGAATGTATGTAACGTACCAGGAGGTCTACTCGCAAAATCGACAACGACACATTTGGAACGATACGATAATACTCCGAATATACCGCAACTACCCTGTCTGCTGCGGGATGATCGAGGTAGTATATTTTAGGACAATTTAGGAAACCATGTAAAAAAGGCTTTGTTGCAGTGAATGTAGTACGAAATTTAATATTTTTTAATAAACAAGTGCGTATAGCTGAACTATTAAACTACAAAAACAAGTTTTAGGGGAGGTAGCCGACGTAGACCGTAAGTGCTATCTGCTTGCGTAGGAGTTTTTTCAGTAACACTGCCTTTTCGGTATATCCCTTGCTAACTGCAGAAGTATCAATGGATCATTTTCTGTTTCTCCTATTATCTTATTGTAATAAACCCTCAACAAAAATACATTCATAAATAATATAATATACAACAAATAATAATTGTAAACTTTAAAATTTTTGGGAGCCGTCGTTAGTAAAATTGGAAAAAAATGGAACCCTTACTGTTAATACATTTCGGTTTTGTTATGATATGTCTGTTTTTTATTATTTTATGTACAAATAATTTATATCATTAACATGGCTATATATTATAATCAATATTTTTTTTTAAATAAATAACACCTAATATACCCTAATTTAAATGTAGTTTTACTACTTTATAACTTTTATTACATGAACACATGAATTAATCGTATTTTAGGCATAAAATCATATCTACGGTACGGTAAAAAACCATATCTGGTGAATGATTCTGTGTTTTTGCTATGCAAATACGAAGCAATTAGCAAATTAGACTTATCTCTTTTTCACTTGCGATAATTGCATTTACTATCCTTCTTTGACGTGTAATCGTAATGTAGTGTGCTATTGCAATGTTAAATTATTCATGTGTGCCTTTGTGTATCATTTATAAACAGCGAATGTTCACGACAGATCGCTTGATCGTTGTGATTAGTTCTATAAGTTCATCATAGGTGGCGGTATGTAAAATAAGTTAGTTCTTAAAACGCACTTTTAATAATTTTCGCAAAATGTCTAGTATGTAAAATAATTATAGTTCAATTAGTAATAAAATTTATGATAGTACAAGGCTGGTTTGATTAGCTAAACCCCTCAGTACTTTTACCGGAGTGGTAGTAATTCGTGCCGGATCAGACGGTATATCGTACTAGTAAGGGGCAGTGGATCGCTGTCGAAAGTACGCGCGCAGTGAATAGTGCAAGTGAAGAAGTAGTAGTAGGAGCAGTACAACCGGGGTAGCGAGAGGAGCAGCCTTGGGCGGAGAACCAGTGCAATTTGGGCGGTGATAGCAGCAGCCTAGTGCGGAGAAGCAGTGCAACTTGGGCGGTGATAGCAGCAGCCTAGGGCGGAGTAGAAGTACAAACTGGGCGGCGGAAAAGGAGGCCTAGGGCGGATCAAAGTAGCCAGGACAGCTAAGTTGTTAAAGTTTTGTGGGGCGATGTATATACAACAGGATCCCAGAAAATATTCAAAACAAAAGTATTTCGTTATTCAAAAGAATTGTTAAAAAACGTTTGTGTAGTAAAGGTTACTATAACATAAATGACTTTCTTAATAATACCTTTGATTGGGAATGGAGCGATCGCCCTCAGGCTGTTAAATAGTAAGTTCATTTGTACAATGTTACTTTGTAAATGTTACTTTAATAATTGTAAAATATATTTTTGATGAAAAAAAAGAGCCCGCTTAGTTTGTTGCGCCCATTCTTCTCAGGCCTGAGGCATTCATTTTGGAATGGGTTGTAGTTTTTTTTGACTTTCAATAAGTGATGTCACATTCTATTTTGAATAAAAATATTTGAATTTGAATTGGGAACGGCCGTTTGTTATCATCCTGTTGCCGTCTCAAGATCGTTTGAACACGTCTCAACACCTTTAGCATTATTTAATAACACTTTGCTACTGATGTTCAAGCTTAAACGTGACAATTACTATAAATAACGTATTTATACATATTTTTTTATATGACAAATGTATAAATAATATTCAGTTTAACGTAAATGCTAAAAATTTAGTTAAACATGTTTCGTGTTGTTCATATAACGTACGTTGCTATTGCTAGGAATTAATTTACACTGGCTTTTGTAAATATTACTATTTTTTTTTATGTGAGCAAGGGACGAGGCAAGGAGGACGTTCAGCTGATGGTAATTGATACGCCCCGCCCATTACAATGCAGTGCCGCTCAGGAATAAATTTTTTGGTCTCTCAGCTCTTGAGAAACCAAAAAATTCTTAACGAAACTTCAATTGCGTTCGTCACCTTGAGACATAAAATGTTAAGTCACATTTGCCCATTAATTTCACTAGATTTGGAGCCCTTTGGACTGAAACACAGTAACGATTACACATTACTGCTTCACGACAGAAATAGGCGCCGTTGTGGTACCCATAATCTAGCCGGCATCCTGTGCAAAGGCGTCTCCCACTGGTTAAGCCAAACGCTTAGTTTAATGTGTGTAAATGTTTACTTTGGTTAATATATTCATATTATTTAATATTACTGAGAGCTTTACTTACAAGGATAAGTTATAAAAAGGCATAAAAGGCATTTATTTTCTCAAAATTTTTTCCTTTAGAATTCCTTTTGATGTCTATATTGTTGCTTATCTGTTTAAAAGTTATGTTTGTGTTTATGATTTAAAAGTGTATTTGTATAAAAAAATATAATGTCTTGATGAATGTTCTTAATTATTTTGGAGTCTAAAATTACAGCGCGTCTAAGAATATTAATGTTTATTAAACTTCATAAATTCAAGGTAAGGAGGGTGAACTATTGAATTCTGGAAACTAATATAGCGCCCAAATATCGTGAAACGTCCTGAAGGAATTTTGTTTGACGTTGAACTCTGAAATTGCTACTTGGTTAATATTAATTAGAATAGGTACATAATTTTAGTTAATATCCTATTAATATAATAAGTCTTTCGAAGAAATTTTATTTTTTCGTAGGAAACTGTACTGTATTGACAGCAGTATCAGTGTGTGTGAAGTTTTATTTAATTATTTAGGAAATACCAAGCGGATTTCAACAAAAAGTACATCCAATAATTTATAAAGGTACTGTGAACCACATACATTTGAGGTTTCTCTAATTCATCCCGTTTTATTCAGATAATTAGCAAAACATATGTTTGAAGCGTTTAAGCAAAAACCAATCATATATCGTGAACTTATAATGTTAAATAATGTCAAGAAAAATATACGAAACATTTTATTAACTATTTGTATAAATACCCTCACAATACAGAATAATTTAATTATTAAAGGTAAGGTAACGGGTAAGAACATTATTTTAAATATCGACTTAAATGATAAATGTATGTACTACTAAGATAATTGTAGTTGTCTATTTTATTGATTAGGGGACTTTTACAGTTAGTATGTATGATAAATTTACAGTCATGAACTTTCAGAATGTAGTTCTCCATCGGAGTGATTGTAATTATAAATAATTAAGCAGGTATGATTAGTTTTAGACGTATTTCGAGAGGGTTTAAATTAGACTTCAACGAAGTAGATATTTGAGCCATTCCTTTTTCAGCTGTTTTTTACATCTGCCCAGATACTTCCAGAAAAGACAACAGCTGTGTCATCACCGTACGAGAAAATATTAGCCTTATCGATTTTAAAGTTACATAATTTTTTATGTATATTAGAAATAAAGTAGGGCCTAATACGCTATCCTGAGGTACACCTTATGTTAAATCTGTATCTTCGCTGGAACACTGTTCAAATTTGACTCTTTGCTTTCTTTGAGAAAGATAATTTTTTAAAAGACTTAATGGCATACCTCTAATTCTAATATTTTCCAGATTGTTTACAAGAGTAGGGACAAAAATCGTGTCAAAGGTTTTTTTTTAATGTAAAAATGTGTAATGTAAAATTTAATGTTTCTTCTAATGTAAAAACAGTTACAATTATACACGTTTTAATCCTTAAAAGTGTTTTATTTAAATGTGTAACACTCGCGTTAATGAAAGAAAATACTATTTTGTTATTTTTAAAACTTCGTTATGAGGACAATGTTTTGACTGCATTTGTAATTTAATTCTATTATTTATACATCTAAGAATGTAGTAATCCACGGCTTAAGGCTTAACAAAGACAAGCTTATCTAAATTCCAATCAAATGGTTGGCTGCACCGTCTACTCCAATCATGATCGGAAACGCATTTAGTTAACTATAAAATCTTAAGTTTTCGCTTGACTTGAGATCGTGTTTAAGCTCGTCTGATAGCCTGTAAAACTTAAATAGTTTTGGAACCTTTAATGAAGTCTGAAGTGGCTGAAAGTATTTCGTCGTAGTGAAGGGTGATAAGATAAACAATTACAGCTCATCGTCATTTACAACATACATTTTTTATATGTTTTGATTTGATGTTAAAACAAATCGAAATTTCTCTGACGACCAACCAAACTGTGTAGTAATCTAACAACTTGATAAGATAATTTATTGAATTAAGCGTTATTTGGCGGCAACCACTTATTATGCTATGAGTTATCTCAAATCTTAATTCAGCTAAGATTTTTTTAGCCTATATCTATGTGAGTATCGTGAACCGGAATCAATTCTCACCATCCGTCCAACACAATATGACAGCGATCCATAAAGAGATTTACTCCAAGAGAGTATTGACTTTGCCAGAGTCATCCCTCCCTGAGCATTATCCCTCGGGCCGTCTCTCACGCTCATAACTCCATGCTTAGTTTAAACTTTTGTAACATTACGGAAATCCATTCCAACATAAGCGCCGTCCACCACCACCTTTAGAGGAGGCATCGTGCTTTTTTATTCCTTATGGAGACGCATGTATCTCGATCTAGTGGCGAGGTAGAGTTAGGGTGAATATTTGATTAGGAAAATGACATGGCTCATACAACAAAGGGAAACCGATCTTCTGAGCCTCTTTTTACCTCCTACTCAACTCTTAACGACAATGAATAGGAGCGCTGCCCATCCCGCGTTTTTAGAGCTCTATACCAGAAGAACAGCTTAGACAGAAAACTGTTCGGTGAGCTCCGTTTTCCTCAGACGTAAACAAGACGAGCGGGTCGCATGGAATTTCTTTCATCGTGCTCAGAACGAGTGACCCTGAGTTAACGTCGCTCGGTGCTAATGCGTTTATTCCTGCACTCGTACTCAAAAGGCGGAGTCATTGACTTGTGGAGGTCAGCTCTTGTCCATTCGATCCCAAATAAAAGTGACAGGTCGAATCCGGCCACCAAAAAACAACTACCAAGCGTTGCCGACATTTTTAAAGAGCCCAATAAACTTATTCAGATGAGTATGGCCAAAAATATTACAATAACAGTCGTGAATTCGTAACATACGGTAACATTCGCGAATGAATGTAACACGTGTGAACATTATTAAGCCTACTACTATAATATAATATATTATTATGAAACAAACATTTATTGATATGTTTTTAATGAAAACAAATATATTTTTTACTATTAAGGTCCAAAAATGAATAAGACAAAATGTGCTATTTGGTACACATGTCCCTGGACCTATTAGAACGATTTGAGTGATAATAAACCAAAATACAGTAATTTTTTGTATGAAAAACTAGCTTTTTTTCTTCAGAAACCTATGAAGTGGGGTATGTTTTCAAAAATATTCTACAGTACTACTTACATTAACTCAGCCAGTTGTTTCTTAATAAAAACGACTGACTAGCTATATCCTGATATGAAAGGTCTTTTTGTAACATTAATTTTAACATAAAACGACCGACTTCAAAAAAAAACTTTTCCAAAACAATATTATAATATGCACTAAAGAGTAAAAAAAATTGCGAATTTTTCTATATCTAAATAATCAATATAATGTACTTACAATTATTATTATTTTTTGTAATTGGTTCCTCCCGCCGCGGCCCCGCTCTGGCCTCTTATCTCTTCAGGGCGCGCGTGTCACACAAGCACATCTCACCTATAACTTTGTATGTAGTTGCAATCCTATCTTAGCTGACACCGACTCCAACAACGTGACGATTGTCATTTTTGAAATTATTTCTTTCTTTTCAATTTTTATTTTAATTGCTTATCGTTCACTCTGGTAAGTTTTATTCTAAAGGCATCTCCACAGTATTGCTCATCACAGCTAATGAAGTTCATACTTATAAAACGTTTTATGTGCTTTTATTTTGAAATGATACGCATATCATTTATAATGTACTTGCTTTTACCTGCGACTTCGTGCGGTGCAATAGAGACTTTGGGCAGCAATTTTTATTTTTTAATCTACTCACTTTGCAAATAATACACAACAAACTGCTAAACTTTCATCTCCCTTTGGGGATGAACCTCACACAGGTCTAAATATTAAATACGCTGGAAGAAATACAAAGTTTCATGTTGTTATCATCGATAGTGACGAACTTTCATGCAAATTTTCACCCCCTATTTCAACCCCGCCAACCCTTTTATTGGCCATAAAAGGTAGCCTTTGTACTTTCCCAAGGTCTTGTCTATCTCTGTACTAAATTGATTCAGTGTTTTAGGAGTGAAAGCGTAACAAACATACTTACAATCACATTCATAATATTAGACGTCAGACATCTGATAACACTGTAATAATATTCCTAATAAATGTTGCATTGCGACAGACATGTCATGTAATCTATTAACATCCTAATATCATTCATGAGTTCTATTGGGAGTAATTGATTATCTAATTAATATACAGCACGTGTCATGTTAATTAAGGAACTAATTACACTAATGGAATGTAACTCCTCCTCGATGTCTTGATTATTGTTCCCTATTACTTATGTTTCCCTGATATTTTTTGAGCTGGTAAATAACTAAATCGGTCTTGTCTTAGTTAGCGTACTTCAGATTCACTAAAAATAAAAATAGTCAAAGTCAAAGTCAAAAAAATCTTTATTCACTGTAAAACTTTATAAGTTATTTAGTGCAAGTCAGAATGAAGTACAAAAGTTACAATAGCATTCAAATGAGTATAACAATATTCACAAACAAAATTTAGAACATTAATTCCAACTATCTTTATCATTCAAATAATCTTAAAGGCCTGTCGATGTTGGCCTGTTAATCGATGTTAATTTATTTTTTACGACACATTAAAATTTTTTAATGGGTAATATTTTAATTTAATTTGGGAGTTTATTATAAAATATAACTTTAATAAAAACAAAATGACAACGAACTTTAAAAAAATACTGTTCCAAAACAATAGATATAATATGCACTAAATAGTTAAAAATTAATTGTGTATTTTTATACAATCTAATAATTAATCTAATTCTAGTTATATTTATTGTTATTTTTGGAATCGGTGTCAGCTAAAGTAGGTTTGTAACTATAAATACGTCATAGTTGTAGGTGAGATGTGCTTTTGTCGCACGCGATACGATTTGTGTTATGGATTTTTTTTTTGTGGTTTGTTAAGAGTTATCCAAATGTTGTGAGTTTTCTCGAACGTTAATTCCGCCTACACTTTCCTCAAAACAACTCGACATGTTTTTTGCCTCTACACGAGGCATCCTCCGGAGATGTTAACCCGCCAATCTCTGGCACGAGACTCAGTCTCGAATTAACTCTCGAGAAAACTCATAAGTAAGGGCGGGCTAAAGTTTTCATTTCATTTATCCAAACGATAATATATTTGTGCGAAATGTATAAAAATATTCAGCGTATCAGCGGAGTTTTGATATGAATAAACGGGTCGCAAGTCCTCGCCCCGCGCCACACCTTACATACTTATTTTGCTCAATAAATTTTAATCTCATTTATATTTATGTTTTAATTAATGGATATTTTGAGATAGTCGAAAAACTTTAAAATACTCAAAAAGCTTTTCTTTTGAGATCTTGTGTGGAAGTAATAAAACACGTCACCTAAATTGCAGACGGAATTACAATATTTCTGGAAATGCTTCTGACAAATAAAGAACTTTGACTTTGACTTTGAATCACCTCGTATATATAGTACGTAGTATAGTCACCTATAATACTAAAATGTATAATTTTAAGTTACACGATATAGGGTTAATTTACAGCCGTTAATTGGATAGTCAATAAATATTTGGATAACCCTAAATAAGTAATTTTGGTTTTGCCTCAAAGGGACATATTTTGGGGTCGAATTAGTAGCTCCGTTTACATCGACACGTTGATTTATGTTGCTCTGAGATTCACCCCATTGAGATCGAATTTGCGAGCGGTGCAAGAGAAAAGAGGCAGAGATATTTAATATTTAAGGTACAAATTTCATCGACGCTTATGTATTATATATACCTACATCTTAATAGAAATTAAAGTTCTTCGTTACAAAATATCCACGTGTCAACTAATTAGGATACTTAGTTTTTAAAAGCGCTGTATTTATATTTTCTTAGCAGGTACCTAATGTTTGAAGTAGCAAAACAAAAAGGATGGGACAGAAGGAACATGGTGGACAAAGATATCATTAACAGTAGACAGAAGAACCTGTAAGTATTACCCTTGCAGAGGAAAAATTAATTATAAAAAAATTTTTTTGATTAATTACGTATTTCGGGCCATAACATCGTCACAGTAAATATAGGTCGCTACTAAAGAAGAAGTTTCTACTAACTTTATATCCACTTGTCGTAGCTAGGTAAATCTTTAGGATACATAGGATTACTAACATCAGATCTTATAAATTATCTTATTAAGCTGGCAAGTGTAGTTGCGGTGCCGCGTCACAAATTTTGGTTGTCAATACCTAATCATTATCGAATATTGGGTCTCGAAACGTCGAGCGATTGCCAGTTATATGGTCATCTGGAGGGCAAAGCTAAATTGGCTTCGAAGAAGCTTGGTGTCATAAATAGAGCACGGCAATACTTCAAGCCGGCCTACATTCTAGCGCTCTACAAAACGCAGAGCAGCTTGAATTGTCGGGGACCCAGTATTCTGTGAACGGCTGGATCACTTGGCGTTGTGTAGAGACATCGCTCCATTGTGTGTTCACCGCATTTATCACGAGGAGTGTTCCGAAGAGCTGTTTCACCAGATTCCACCTTCGCACGACACGCCACAAATTAGGATATGATATCCTCCCACCATCTGGTTGTGTGGCGGTCCTCCACAGTGCGGTTTTCAAGGAGTTTTCTTCCACGTACTACAAAGCTGTGGAATGAGCTTCCTTGTGCGGTGTTTCTGGGACGATACGACATGGGTTATCTTTAAAACAAGTGCGTACACTTTTTTTAAAGGCCGGCAACGCCTCTGTAATTCCTCTGCTGTTGCAAGAGAATGGATCACTTAACACCCGTTTAACCTCCTTTTTCATAAAAAAAACATACTCCGATTAGTTTCGTTACTGGTCACTGGATCTGGTGGGTCAACAATACTGGTCAAACAGAATGCCCATTTACCTGTTCTATTATAATTATATTATAATTATTGCTCGGTCTCCTGATACTTCTTAAAACTACTATTTATTTAAGCATTATTAACAAACCCGTTTTGCCCGCGAAATACAATATAATTTTCAAGTTGTTCGTTATAATTATTCCTTCAAACGTAATCCAAAGTTCAAACACGTGTTATAACGTCAAGCGTTACACAAACGAAACGTGACGTCACGTAACATGATATTTATTAATTTGCATAATTTCTGTATTAGATGCTGGAGCATGTTCACTTAGTAGATATTTATTTTTATAAAACAAGCTCTAAATTGTACATTGAGTGCCATAAGACTATAATATAACCAAATCATCAATATGTAAATAAATAATGACTGATTATAATTTCCATGAGATTATCATAGAGAAGGGAGTACGTGTAACGTGTAATACGTAGTTTCAAAGTCAATATTTTTTGATTTTTAAAATACTTACACCAATTGTTGAGTTTAATGACATATCATTTATATTTGCTCCAAATATAAAAAAAAGCACAAAGCTACCAGAGAGAGTGTTGGCCATAGAATATGTTCCTTTTGTGCGTTATAAATGATAATTTGTTCTATTATATCTCAATAAAATATGTATATTGTACGGGTATAGTAAACAAACCAGTATAACATAACGTTTTTACGTTTTCCTTGAAACCAAAACTTTTAAACAGGTTGGATAAAATACGCTTAGCAAAAGTTTCAATATCTACGTTGAAATGATGTAATTCAGTTCGATGCAGGAACCAATTTTCTGTGTAAAAGCCTACACACATGGTCAGATACTAAATCTGACCATGTGTGGACTAACCGACCGAGCAATCGGACGCGGTCCGGTAGCGGACCTTATTATAAATTATTAGTACCAGATTTGAAGGTTTTTCTAATAATTTTGTACGATGGACAATGCGACAAACCATCGAATGCGCCCGGCTGTACCAAATCCGACCATTTGTTTAAGCTATTAGTCATTGTGCACTGAAAGTGCCAGTTTTTGAAAAAATAATATTTATCTATTATATATAACGAATAACAAACTTTCAGCTTTATACATTTGGGTTGCGTAAAACATCGAATAAAATACTACATAAACAGAGGTTAGTCTATAAAAGCTATAAAATAAATGCCGATATCAAGGAGACAGCAATCGTTCACCCAATTAAGTCGAACTGCGATGTGGGAGACGCCATTATGGAGATTTTCAATTTCCTCTCACAACAATGTTCGTCGGAGCCGCAATCTACTACAAGTGTAAATCGACGCTTTACTGATCTAATTGTCAACATGCGCTTTCTATAAATTAAATATACTTACATGTAGTTATTATATATTGTTGAAGGCTTTTAAATCAATAAATCAGCGTAATATCTGATTACATATCTTTTATACACTCATTAAATTTATTATTCACTCGCTAGCAAGCAAAGATAAAAATGTCCTTTGTGTCAAGAAAATAAAATCTGTAAACATATTATTTTTTTCCGAAAATACTAATTCTATGTTGTCTGTTAGTTTACGTAGAACCATAATTCGAAAGCATTAAAATACGAAGGCTCTACGAGACAAGTCGTTGAAAATTAATGTCTCTTGAACGTTTAATTGTCAATATATCGCGTTTATTTTACGAGGCAGTATAAAGCCTTCTTTACAATCGATTGAAAACCTGATGTGTATTATAAAAACAAATAATGTCTCACAAAGACAAGAATGTCTGATAAAGGTATTTGAGTACTGATTTGTTAATAACTACTCCTAGATAATGTCATTACCACATTACAAATTGGCTTTTTTAATAGACAATTATTCGCTTTCACTTTTCTTACCTAAAGTGATTATTTTGTAGAACTAGGTTATCATTACAATCTTACTTTGTCCTGTAACTTTACTCACGCCAAAATTGGTTTTGATCTAAAGGATACAGTTTTATAGATTTTCAAATATTTTAATGAGTGCTATCTATATTGAGTGTCTTGCTATTTCTCCTCATTAATGGCCAACTTCTTTCGAAGTGGTGTAAAATAAGTAGTGTTGTAGAAGTATTGTAGAACTGTTGACATCATGTCATTCTTCGAACTAAATAATTGAAGTGTTGAAATTAATAATCAATAAATAATCGTTGTCTTGCAACCCATAGTTCAGATAATTTGTGTAAAAGTCTGTCTATATTATAAAGTGATATTAATTTGATAAAAAAAAAATTAAAAATACACATTGAATTAAGCTGTAAGTAAGAGTTTCCTTGAGGAAACTAAAATAACTAGTCCTGCAACAAAAACTGAAATAACTCCATAATGTTTAGGCTACACGTCCGGAATTTCGCCAAGTTTAATTTACTTCTTAATGACGTGATCGCAACCAGATCACGCCCTCGGAATGTACAATTTCTTTCCGAGGGCCGCCGTCTTTGTTTTATTGCTCATAAATATTTTTCTCTTCGACTAGAGTCGATAACATAATAAAATGATATGACGGATTATGTTAGGTTGATGTAATATCATTGTATATTATTGAGCTTGGGGCTTTGAAAAATGCTTAAACATTATTGTTTTATATTTTACTGCCTGGCGCGAATATAAAATTCTAATTACAGGATAGTAACTAAAAACAGAGGTGAATGTGTATTATCAGATGTCGTCTAGCTAGGAATATAATATAATGTAGTCATCCAAATACTTAAGATTAAAATCACACGCAGAAGTGAAATCTTCATTAGTGAGCACCTTGGCCCAATACTCTCGCTAGAGTGTTGCCGGATGGCAATTTTATGTAGACGTTTGCCATTTTTTAGGGTTTCTTCGTATCTAACTAGTAACTTTAAATGATTTGTTCCTGTTTCGCCCCGCAAAATTTCGCCCCACACAAAAAATTCTTTTTTCGCCCCCGATTTTATTACTGTTTCGTCTGGAAAATAAGAATAATGAATAATTTATTATTTTATTCTTGTTCCGCCCCACTTTTTGTTCCTTATTCGCCCCGGGTAGTAATTTATATGTTTTATAACATGTTTTGTACGGACAGCATATAAAATATTTTAAAAATAATATTTTTGACGATAAATATTATTAATGAACTCAACAAGTTAGTATTCAATACCAGAAATGAATTAATGGAAACAGGAGCCTTTTAACTAATTCATATTTTACTAAACAAATTGTTATATAAATTAGTTTAAAAACTCAATATCTCACCTGCATGGACTTCGGAATCAAGATAATTTTACTATATACTTGGTCCGTTTATGATATTTTTGTGCCAAGTTTTATCGTTATACTTTTGAGACAACCTAAGACAGCTGTGCCGCAATCTGCAAGAACATAATATCCTGTAATAGGTTTATGAACATCTTTCATGCCATCGTTTGGTCTTGGGTAAACTATTGCTCTTATATATATCTAGAATATTGTTGTCATTCCTTTTTTTTTTCTAGCTGTACAAAAGTAATTTTTTGAAAAGTGGGACGAAACAGGAATAAAAATCAACGTGGGACGAAACAGAAATGTGAAACAAAAAACCCGGGGTGAAACAGGAACAAATCCTTTAAATATAACCAACGAAATATGTAGTAATAGTATATTATATTGTAATCTCTGTCAATTATTACAATATTACCAAGTAAGAATTATTACTTAATGAAGTTTGTTCAAAGTGTCTTACGTTGTTCAATTCAAATTACAAAAAGACAGAAGATCATTCCATCGCTGATGTGTGTTCTTGATCTCTTCTTTATAATATCAATAATTGTGAATTGTATTTCTTCCGCAGGTTGGTTGCTCGTAGATGAACGTTATTTGACAGCTACACGACACTTGTAATTTTATTACCATAATGTTAGATGCGTTTCTGGAAACGAGAGCTCAACGTATTTATTACCTTTATTAACACGGTCTTTAAAATTATTTTGTGGAATTTATCCGAATGCAATCAATTAGTATTGATTGCATCGAAGAAACATAAATGTGGGGTTAAATTATAAGCTTCGTATAAGCTATACCTAGATTAATTTAGGTCTAAGACTCACTTTATTACGATCCGATTAGTACTTACAAGAATACTTCAATGTAGACTTGTATATATGTAAAAGTTAACGATGCCTATTATTTTTAGCAAGTTGAATATAATAATTCATTTAATTTTCTGTACATTTTCTCGTTAAAGATTTATTAAAAAGATTTATTAGTTAACAATAACACTTACAAGATCGGAAGCACTTATCTTCAATATTGTTCATTTATTCGACATTATTAATAATAGTAACTGCTACATATGATACGTGACGTCTAGATCATAGATACCCGACCGTCACCCGAGTGATACTAACAGATTTTTCGCAGTAAGATAAACAGCAAAAATGTAGATAGATTTAAGAAGATGCGGTGGGATTCCAAGCGCTCTCCAGTACCAACTTATTCCATGCATACAACGAAGAGCGGCTCGAATCATCGACGATCCTGTCATCTCCGATCTGGGTTCTCTCGGCATCTTCTACTTGCGTTGCTTCCAGCGGTCGAATTCTACCACCGGACATTACGTCAAAATGCTAAATACCACCCGCATCACGTTGACGTCTGTCATTCAATTATATGGCATCACACGCAGGCGTTTCTGGTTATTTGTTAAATGCGTGTCAAAGCTTTTCCAAGCGTATATGCTAAATCCTTTAAACCTGTATTTTTTTTATCACATAGGAGGACAAACGAGCGTACGGGTCACCTGGTGTTAAGTGATCACCGCCGCCCACATTCTCTTGCAACACCAGAGGAATCACAAGAGCGTTGCCGGCCTTTAAGGAAAGTGTACGCGCTTTTTTTGAAGGTACCCATGTCGTATTGTCCCGAAAACACCGCACAAGGAAGCTCATTCCATAGCTTTGTAGTACGAGGGAGAAAGCTCCTTGAAAACCGCACTGTGGAGGACCGCAACACATCCAGATGGTGGGGATGAAATCCTAACTTGTGGCATGTCGTGCGAAGGTAGAATTCGGCGGCAGGAACAACCTGTATTACAGTACGAATTTGCAGAACAAATAAATGGTGGATTCTTGAGATACTCTGGGAAATAGAGAAAAGTAGTATATAACATCTATATCAAATGATATTTAAATCAACGGTTGTAATGAATATGTTACATCATCAAATTTATCTAGTGATAATACCGAAAGCCTGCCGTCTACAGGCTTCATGGAAAACTAAAAGTTTAATTAAATAAAAAAAAACTAATATTTTACGATATGAATTTATTTATTTAAAATACAATATTATATCAGCAAATATCGCGTACAACCCGTATAACACTCTTAATTCGACTCAAATGTTTTCACCTTGTCGCTGTGAAAGTACAAAATATATTTCTTTTTGATATGAAAGTTTACCGCTTGTTACACAACTATTTTGAACAGAAAACGTACTTTATAAACTGTTTGCAAAGAAATCATGTCATACACAAGTGAGGTTGAAGTTATGTGAAATAATTACACTAACGTTTCACATTTTGATCGAACTGGTTCCAACAGAGTTAACACGATGTTCTTAAATATTTTCTCAAGGCTGAGACTTCAAGTACTAAAGATATTAAGTTCAATTTATTTAACTAGCTTTGCCCGCGACTTCGCCCGCTTGGTTGTGAATGTGAATATCGATGTGGATTTTAGTTGTGGATGTGGATATTGAAAAAACAAAAGTACAACACTGCTTCTCTTTCTCTGTGCACGATATTAGATGTATTGCTGTTGGGGATTAAAGCATATTTTTTTCTGGGATCAATAACGCGCGACAGAGCCACATAAAGCTGACCGTGCGAGATACAGTTAACAGTTAACTCTCAGCATTTGGGGTTTTTAGTAGTCATTGCAGACTTACTGAGAATTGGAACCGTTTGAAAATTACTTTTGTATATTTTAAATGAAAGCTTCTTTAGTCACTTTAGGGAGGCTTCACTGCACGACCAGAGAGGCACCTTTTATATTGCCAACATGCGAATATGAGCAAGCATTATTGTGTATTAGTCTGAGGAGCGCCGTATTACTGGACTAATCACACTTAATATTTTATGTCTGCAATGACGAGCTCAATTGCGGTGCCGCGTAGAATATTGGGTTCAATCAAGAATCCTGAGTGCCTCTCTATTGTAATAGACAGAGCGTATCACATACCATCAGCTAAACGTCGTAAAAAGTTTGTGTACCGGGCTATTACGAGGTACAATGAGACCTCCTCTGTTTGTGACAGAAAAAGATGTGGCCGTCCACGTAGTATTCGTACGAAAAATATGGTCAAAGCAGTAAAGGAAATAATTCGAAGAAATCCTGTCCGAAAGCAAAAGATTTTAAGGGAGTCATCTCCCGAGATAAAACATAACAAACAATAAATCTCACAAATTCCGTAAATTATTATTTAATACGTTATCTGAATACAAAAATGATAATACTCTTAAAGTTGTTCCACTATATGAAATGTTCTTTTATCGCTTAAACTACAAGGAATTTTCACGATAGTTGGAAAAAGACGCTAGTTCCAGCTAGAAATGACATTTACATTCGCTTAATGTATGTTATTGTTTAATATACTTTATATTCATTAACATTCACAAACAAGTTAACTAGTTTCTTTTTTTAACTTAGCTTCACACATTTGATCTAGATATATGTATGATATAAACACATTTTGTTTCAACAAGCACATGAATTAAATAACATAGTGTTATCATTCTAACCCTTAAAAACATGCAATGTACAATACAATATGCAATTATACAGGCATTAATATTGATAAAATAAGTTGTGACCATAGACGAAGTATAGTAACTAGACATCTGTTTAGCGTGGCCAACATGAGACAGATAGTATCATATATATATATGTACATAATAAAACACAATTAGTGTACTTTTACTATCACTTTTACATCGATTATACTTAAAATTGTCACTGATAGCTATTTTTATATAACGTTAATAAAAGTAAAGAAAATATCTGTGCAGCGCTGTCAAGTTTGTTTAGCACACCGGGTGTGCTGACCTTGAAAAAACTGACACGCATGGCGAAACAAAAAATCTAATCACTCTATCTCATTTCTTTACATAAGACTCGCATAAGTTTTTCTTTTTCTCGTGTAATTGAGACGGAAGCTATCAATTAGTCTAGTTACTATACTTGGTCTATGGTCATGACCCTACATACTTTGACATTCACAAAAATCTATATTTTGGAACTAAAATAACCTTTATAAGCTTAGTTACAAAACATAATAATATTCCGTTTTTTAGAAATTTAAAAATTAATACTATTTACTGTTTTTTTCTGCAACTATTAATTTTCATAATGATCCCAATTGTAAATGCCAAGCGTAACAAAGTTTATCAAATAGGTTATATTATAGTTTGAAAAGTACCTAAAATTATTTATAAGTGTCGTTATTTAGTATATAAGTGGATATCCGAGTGGATATCCGAAAGTTGAACTTCGTAACGGACTAGTTAGGAGATAAACACACTTAAAGTACTGGGAGCCACAATTCTTAGTTATCTATACTATGGAGAATGTAGAGTTGCTGAAAATAGAAAATGATGCATAGCTTAAATTAATTATAGGGTGTAGTAAAACCCGTGGTGTGACGATGAGGAAGACAAATTACTAATAGTCAACTGGTGTTACAAACTGATGTGACCGCGAGTGGGGATTGAAAATTTTATGCTCTGAAATTTACTAGAATTGAGGAAAGGTGTACATCGATATAAGTAATAAATTCAATAAAATAAGAAGAACATCTTCGCGATAAATAGACGGTGTGGTGGGGGTGATCACTACGTGAGTATCAGCTCAGCAATCTAGGTTCTTCTTTTATTACATTTTCATTAACTCGCTTCTGAGTTAAAGAAAATGTAATTTTGTGTCTTTTTTTTTGTTATGTGGTTAGATATTCAAAGGCACAGTTTTCGTGCGTCTTATATATTTAATGTTAGTGACACTATGAACAAAATATCGATCGAAGATTTCTTCGATATGATGTCGACATTGAGAGACAGTAGAGAGAAAAGCCTTCGTGAATCAACGCTACTAAGGAAAATGTTTCATTTATTCGGAGCTACACAATCAAGGTATTAATAATCAAGATAATACATATCACTCGAAAAAAATTGACAAGTTTTGGGACTGTCCGACTGGAATCGCTTCTATTCAAATTCAAATATTTTAATTCAAAACAGGACATAAAAACACTTTTTAAACGACAAAAACTACCACCCATTCGGAAATTAATGCCTCAGACCTAAGATAAACGGTCGCGAAAAACTTTTTCTTCTTTTTGGCTTTTTTTTTATTATATATAATATTTCGATCAAATTTATAATTAATATCCTGAGGGTGGTCGCTCCATTCCCAATCTGTATTATCATTAAGAAAGTCATTAATGTTATGTCCTATGGTATATTGTTATGGGGCAGCGCGGCCGATATTAATTCTATCTTTGTGCTGCAGAAGAGGGCTATTCGCGCGATCTATAACCTAGATCCTAAATAATCATTAAGAGAAAATTTAAAGGAATAAACATTTTGAATGTTGCTTCTCAATACATTTTTGATAATGTTTTGTATGTTCATAAGCACATTGAGGGATTTTCTAGAAACTGCATAATGTTAACACGAAGAACAAA
Source organism: Leptidea sinapis (assembly GCF_905404315.1). Classification (NCBI taxonomy): domain Eukaryota; kingdom Metazoa; phylum Arthropoda; class Insecta; order Lepidoptera; family Pieridae; genus Leptidea; species Leptidea sinapis. The sequence goes on along the minus strand of NC_066286.1, from coordinate 12,881,727 downwards.
CATAAACTTGTTATGCCTACTACTCGGTTGGGTCGAGTTAGTAAGTCTTTTGTTGGGCGATGTATATGCTTCTACAATATGATCCCAGAAAATGTATAAAACAAATGTGTTACGAAATTTAAAAGAATTGTTAAAAAACGTTTGTGTGGGAAAGGTTAATATAGCACAAACGATTTTCTTAATGACACCACGGACTGGGAATAAAGCGAACACCCTCAGGCTCTTTAATTATAAATGTTTATTGTACGATATTACATTGTAATCCATATTTTATATTTAAAAAAAAGCCCGCTGAGTTTCTTGCGCCCATTCTTCTCAGGTCTGAGGCAGTCTCTTTTGAATGGGTGGTAGATTTTGACGTTCAATAAGTTATTTTAAATCCGATTTTGAATAAAAATATTTGAATTTGAATATAGTAACCATTAACACATAGACGTCTCGTACCAATTATTTTGAATTTTGAAACGCATTTGTTTTGTACATTTTTTGGGCTCATGTTGTAAAAAAAAATATATTTCGGCTTTATAAATGAGCCCTTACTAACTTGACTTAACTGAGTAGTATGCATAACAAGTTTATGTTTGTTCCTCGTGTTGACATTATGAGTGTTACAGTTTCCAGCAAATTCCTTCATTAGTTCACGTACTTTCTGATTCGATTTCCCTGGGCAACTCCAAGCATAGCCCATTCCATTGCCCTCTGTACGATCATGAGCTTTCTCATCATATAATATAATTTATATTTAAACGCAAATGGTAACACTCTGGGTGCGGACAAGTCTACGCTTGGATCGTACCCTTGTCAATTAAGAATATTGAACTCTCCCCTCTCATCACATAACATGAAGCCACACGTTACTTACATTGTCACCACACTCTCTCTGTACGAGAAAAGCTTTCATTATTTGTTACAAACAACAATTGCTGCTGAAAATTTATTGAAATATTTATGTTCTATGATTAATTAAACTCAAACACGACGAAATAAAATAATTTTTGTGCTTTAAAGAATAAAACTTTTCTTTCGTTTATCATTTTAGCAGATTACTCATCCGTGACCACGCTGAACTATTTTCATAGCAAAACGTTGGGTTACTTGAATTAAGCATTTCTATTAAAATTAAAATTCAATTACATCAGCTTTTTATTAGCATTCCATAACGTGTTACAATTCCAATTTGGTACGCGTTTATAATGTTTGAAACTTCAATTAATTTCGAGTAAATCGATTTTTTTTTAATATTATAATTATTTAAAACGTTACAAATTTATATAAATATAACAGCAAACCAAAAATCACGAAGATTTGTCCGGATTGCTAACATGAGTTGAATGAAAATATTCTTGCTCCCGTTTCTCTCAAGCCTGAGGCATTTAATTCAAATGGGTGATGATAGTTTTTTTTTTACGTTTAATTAATGATTTAAAATTGTCTTTAAATAAAAATAATTGAATTTGAATACCGAATTATTCCTTATTACAGGAGAAAACTATACGATCTTATATTTTCCGGTACCTTTAGTATCCATGATTTCAATATTGTGTACAAATACGTCGTTGGGTCACGATCGTAAGTTAACGCGATACAACAGCTGATTGTAGGATTTATGACATTGAGGTTGTCAGGAAAGGGTCTTGTAATTAGATTCAGCAGTTCTCGCATAAATCATTCTTGTTGATATCAATTTAAATTTTCATTTAATCCTTTACGTAATGGATGGAGTATATTATATTATAAAATATGGAAACTGCAGATAATCTTAATATTATATTGTAATATAACTATTTAGAAAAGTATGTTGTCTCTATTTAAATATATGAATAGGATATGAAATAATATTTTGATCGCAAACGAGGACAAACGAGCTCACATACGGATCACATGATGGTGTGTGATATCTGTTGTCCACACTCTGTTGTAACACCAGCAAACCAAAAAAAAAACAAAAATTTATTTTTTATTCGAAATATATATATCTACATGTGGATTTGAAAACTGAAAACACATGGTAAGTGGCGGGTGAGGATCGAACCGAGGGTACCGTTGTTACAGTCAACAGTTGTAGCTATGTCGCCACCGAAGCGTAAGAAGAGTACGATAGCTTCATAATATATTGAACTATTGAATAAAATAGTATGAAAAGTATTCAAATTCAAAATCAAATTCAAATATTTTTATTCAAAATAGGATGTGACATCACTTATTGAAAGTCAAAAACTACCCCCATTCCAAAATGAATGCCTCAGACCTGAGAAGAATGGGCGCAACAAACTCAGCGGGCTTTTTTGTTTCATCGAATAAATATGTTTACAAAGCAATATTGTACAATTAAACTTATTATTTAATAGCCTGAGGGCGGTCACTCCATTCCCAATCTGTGGTATCATTAAGAAAGCCATTTATGTTATAGTAACCTTTACCACACAAACGTTTTTTAACAATTCTTTTGAATAACGTTATTATATCCAGACCAGTCTGATGTAACTGAACAGTTTATGTTTGATTGTAATTGTTATTGATTTTTGGACGCATATCTACGTATGAACTGGGACAATTAAAAACACATTAATTGGTTCTTGGCGGGCGGGATCACGAACCTTCTTCCTTATCAGCTATACGTACGAGTATTGTGTAAGAGATGCTCTTATCTTCAAAGGTTAAAGTTGTATATGTATTTAATAAAGTAACTAATTCTACATGGAGGTACCTAGTAGTATATAATAAAAGTTAAATATTCTATAAGAAGATATACCGTAAATAACACTATTAAAAACCTGCTGGTGATGAGAAGAATCTGCAAGACACTCAACAACTATTTAAATAATGTTGTTCTTTAGCTTCAAGGCCAGATCCACACGGCCGTGAATCGCGACCTCGGCCTACGATGATTTTTTCATCTACGACAAAATTATATTAATCTATGTTCTTTAAGTTCGCTACAGACCCTCGAATCTCTTTGTCACGGGACAAAAACTGACACTAATCAGGGCAGTAAAGCGTATACGTGAATCCGTAAACTATACATACTCGCAGTTGTGAAGCCGGCTTAACATGGACCTGTTAGATATTACAAACCTAATACATCAAAAAGGATATCTATGTAAAAGGATATCCACTCTGAGCAGGCAGTAGCTTTAGATTTTGAGAAAATTTTTTCTGACATTCCAGTTTCCATCTCAGGCACCCTTGCCTCCTCCACCAGTGTTGCCGAGTCACTTCTTTTGGAAAATGTTAAGGAATGTAAACAAAATTTCAAATTCAGTGTTGTTAGCCCAGCAGAAATAATTAAAACTTTCAGATCCTTAGAAATGAAAAAAACTGCTGATATATGGGGCATATCTGTAAAAATAATAAGTTCTGTTATTGACGTCATAGCACCATATCTAGCACTAGTTTTTAATAGCTGTATTGAACATGGCGTGTTTCCTGACCTTCTGAAGTATAGTAAAATTACACCAATATTTAAATCGGGACACTTCTGACCCGAATAACTATCGCCCTGTTTCAGTATTGCCGACCCTTAGTAAAAATTTTGACAAAAATATTTTAAGCCAAATGCTTACTCACTTTAACACCTATAAGTTACTTCATATAAAACAATTTGGCTTTACTAGGGGACGCTCGACTACGGATGCAGGTGTTGAACTCATCAGGAATATTTTTGAGGCCTGGGAGGAATCACAGAATGCATTTGGTATCTTCTGTGATTTATCTAAGGCTTTTGATTGTGTTCAACATTCAACGCTGATCAGGAAGCTATGCCGCTATGGTATAAGAGGATCTGCACTCGATCTTCTGATCTCATATTTAAATAATAGGATTCAGAGGGTCGAGGTGAAAGGTGAATGGCAGGAGATCTCCTGGGACTCCTCTCAGTATGGGGGTACCACAAGGGTCTATTCTTGGACCCTTCCTCTTCCTAATTTATATAAATGATCTACCTAACCTTGTAGAAAAAAACACAAGGTGGTATTGTTTGCGGATGACACTTCACTTATATTCAAAGTGAAACGAAGCCAAGTTTTGTATGACGAAGTAAACAATGCTCTATCTGACATCGTGTACTGGTTTTAGCGCCAATAACTTATTATTAAATAATCATAAAACCAAATATATTAAATTCACCGCGCCAAATGTCAAAAATGTAGATGCGAATATTTTATTAAATGGAGAGGTGGTAAAACCAGTGGAATCTGCTATATTTCTTGGCATTACTCTTGATTCCAAATTGCAGTGGGGCCCCCATATTGAAGGATTGGCGAATAGGCTTAGTTCTGCAGCATATGCGGTTAAGAAAATTAGACGGTTAACTGACATAGATACGGCGAGATTAGTATACTATAGTTATTTTCATAGTATTATGTCCTATGGTATATTGTTATGGGGCAGTGCGGCCGATATTAATACTATATTTATGCTGCAGAAGAGGGCTATTCACGCGATTTATAACCTAGGTCCTAAAGAATCATTAAGAGAAAAATTTAAAGAAATAAACATTTTGACTGTTGCTTCTCAATACATTTTTGATAATGTTTTGTATGTTCATAAGCACATTGAGGAATTTTCTAGAAACTGTGACATTCATAATGTTAACACGAGGAACTAACACAAACTTGTTGTGCCTTCTACTCGGTTGGGTTAGTAAGTCTTTTGTTGGGCGATGTATGCTTCTACAATATCATCCCAGAAAATGTACAAAACAAATGTGTTACGAAATTTAAAAGAATTATTGTTAAAAAACGTTTGTGTGGGAAAGGTTATTATAGCATAAATTTTCTTAATGACACCACGGACTGGGAATGAAGCGAACACCCTCAGGCTCGTTAATTATAAATGTTTATTGTACGATATTACATTGTAATCCATATTTTATATTAAAAAAAAATCCCGCTGAGTTTCTTGCGCCCATTCTTTTCAGGTCTGAGGCAGTCTTTTTTGAATGGGTGGTAGATTTTGACGTTCAATAAGTGATTTTAAATCCTATTTTGAATAAAAATATTTGAACTTGAATTTGAATATGATTCAGGATCAATTGTTTAACAGGTGTCATAATAAAATTTTATTATTCCCTTTTAAAAAGAAACTTTTTTTCAGACCGTAATTTACTTTATACTTAGATAATTAAATTAAAAAAGTTTTATCCATTTCAAAAATTTTATAGAGGTCTATTATCTATTATATCTTGTCTTAGGTCTGATATACTTCTATATGAATAATTAGATTTACAAATCGTTTATTTACTAGTATAAAATTATTAAAATAAAATTATGAGTGTACGAGTATTCATTTGAACTTGTATACAATTGCCGTATTTTTTGATGTATTATACCAGCAGTATTACGTAAACTGGTACTGTGTAAAAGTGTACTTAGTATTATGCAATAGTTATTTATCTACACCTATAATATGAATCCTCTATAAAAGATTCTGAAACAGTTTGCTAACATTATAAAGCCAGTCCTAGTTACCATAATATCAAAAGGAGTGTTATTATGAAAACGGAGGATATGATGTTGTACTGAATTTCATTACAACACTCGTTTGGATGATGTAATGGTTATTAGGACATTGTGTGTTTTGATGTTGGCAATAAGCTAACTGTTTTAGAATCTTTAAAAGAGGATTTAAAGCATGGGTGCAGATAAAAGTACTTTTTGTGTGTTTTTATGAAGGAGAAGGACAAAGTAGCACACATCCGGGTTACCTGATAGTAAGTGATGACCACGGGCCTAACTCTCTTGTAACACGATGGGAATTATAAGTTGATTTATAATACTTATAATAAGCAAAAATATGCTCCTTATCTGTAAACTTGTTTTTTAATACATTTTAATTTTTTTACAACACCGTTCTTGTATGAATCATTACGTATCTTAACACAAGTAAGCAAAGGAAAATTTTAATTTAGTAAACAATCAATATAAAAGTAGGATATTTTTAGGAATATTATCCTACTCAAGAAAATCACAGTAGTTTCTAAAATCCTCAGCTAGTTATGTGTATGAACTATGCGTTCACTGGTATGAACGAAATAGATAATTATGTACTTAAATGATCAAAATAGTCTCAAATTACTTTATTTTGTAATAAATAGGTTCCAGATACGGTAAAAGGTTTTATTTTTTGGTCCGATTACTGAGGTCGTTACTCCCACTCTTATCGTGTTTGTACAGGCAAGGCACTACGTTACTCCCCTAACGAATAATCCGTGAAATATACACTCCAAAGAGATTATAACCGGCCAAAGAATAAGCTATGTTACTAAGAATAATATAGTTAATAGTCAAACGGATTGAGACAATGTGTACGAAAATAAACGAAGTATTTCTAAATAACAAAAGATTTTAGTGCTATTTATGGTTGCAAGAATTGATATATTGTGATAGTTTTTATTATAGAGACAGAATATTTGCTTTTTATATTCAATACTTGATAGAAGTTTATTTTACAATATAATCATAGCTAAGTAGTTACTTATGATATAATTTATTTATTTATTTAACAGGAAGCCCACTTTGCATACAATGTATTACCTTATAGTATATTTACACATTAATTACTTATATTATTTAACATCGTATACCCCATTTACGGGCTAACTCGACATGCAATTAATTACTTAATTAAATTACAAGTACTAATATTCGAATAATTCAGTAGAGAAACAAAGTAAAATGTAAAATGTGATGAAAAATTTTCACATATATAAACTCAACTCATAAAAAAATTATTAAAGTAGTTACTTTACTTTTTATAATAGTTATTTTACTTTGCACAAATGCATAATTATACAAATGATTTGAGTTTTCTTTAGTGCTAATTCCGCCAATATTTGTATTTAAACAATTCGATACGAGAGTCTCGTGCCAGATTTTGGCGAGACAGCACGTCCTGAGGATGCCTCGTGTAGAGGCGAAACACGTGTCGAATTGTTAAAATACAAATATTGGCCGAATTAACACTAAAGAAAACTCAAATCATTTGTATAATTATGGCTTTCCGCAAAGTAACTCACTATCACTCAATGAAACAAATTGAATTACACATTCTTCATCTAAATATATCACATCTAACTTATTTCCTCAAGCTTTCCCAATGAAATTCTAAAGAATACCTGTATTGAGATTCATTAACATCAAATCAAAATCAGTTTATTCAAGTAGGTCACGAAAATGACACTTATGAATGTCAAAAAAAATAAAATATTTTTCTTATTGAATCTACCGCTACTTCGTAAAGCAACCGCAGATGGGGCAATAACATTCTTTGACCCAGACCAACCTTTAATTTTTTCAGCGTAGTGAAGGAGATGTTAGGTATGGTCTTGTGCCGAGGTCACCGGAACTTTACCTCTTACATTATTTTCTCTGGGGGTGTGTGAAATACAAAATCTATATAAACACGTATCACGCAATTGACTGGAAACAATCTAAAGAAAATATTTTCAGTGGAATAAATAATATTATTGTAATCTTGAATGCAGTTCAATACTTAAGACGTCGAAACCAGTTATGCATTAAAATGAAATGGACTGAAGTTTCTTTATTCATTAAGCTACAATTTGTACACTTATGAAAGTCAAATTTGATGCCATCGGTTCAAGAGAAGCTTTGTTCTGAGAAGAACCGGCAAGAAACTCACCAATTTTAATCCTCCCGTTACATTTTTCTATATAATATTATCCACACATTTTTATCGTCTCTACAATATTCCCGAACTTTATAATTTCACCATAATTTCTTCATTACTATTTCCTTAATATGAAGCTCAAATTTATATACCGGGAGTTCAGTAACATGTTATGAAAGTTAATTAAATATTTGTATACAATTTCCCCATTAATATCTGACCAGTTTTATGAAGTCTGAAAGTTGGAACAGCAAGTCTATTTTTACTTCTAGTAACTAGTCTTCAAAAATGTATATAGATTTTTATGAACGTACATAATGATTCTTATGTATGTTGCAGTTATATTGTCAAAGCCGTGATATTACAATTATTTCACTAGTGATATTATAATTAAACGGTAGATTGTCAATCGACTCATTTCTTACAATTTAACGGCCTGGATTTAGTGACATTGTAATCTCACGGGTACACTATACCGATATTGTAAGACAGTGATATTTACTGGTCGTACATTAGTGTAATCAACTAATTGTTATCTTACCGAATCGGACCTTGTTTACTACTATTTCAACAATAATATCGGACGGAAAATTGCATACACGCTCCAATGTTTACTATTATTGCTTTGCAAATTGCGTTTGAAAAAATAGACCAATCAGAACGCTCGATATCTCACAGTGCTAACTTCATTTGTAATATACCTAGATTTATTATAATATCACTGTAGTGTACCTATGATATTACAATGTCAAAAAAAACCAGTCCGTTAAATATAAGAAATGAAGTCGATTGACAATCTACCGTGTAATTATAATATCACTAGTGAAATTATAATATCACGGCTTTGATAATATTATACCTGCGACATATATATATTTGGAAGCAACTTTAAAAATATTGATTTTTTAAATAAATCTCTAAGTGAATCACGAGGTCTTAATTTATAAATGGCGCGTATGGCTCTATTTTTACACGTTTTTTTCTACCTTCACCTGTATGTACGTTTGTTGTAACCGACTCATTTGGGCGTGATTTTAACCCACTTTAAACGGCCAGATTTTTTTAGAACTTAAAATTTATCGAGGACCGATGACAATACATTAATTTGATAAACTTATTCCATTTTTCAATTTGCAAAATAACAACTTTGTAAATTTATATAATTTTAAATCAGCTGCTCCCCACAGTAACACACCACCATAACACTATGGAAGTAACTGAAATAAACAAGCAACAACAAAAACAGCCGAGCTGAGTCGCCTGACAAGGTGGTAATATAAGGATTCTATTGCAGACTTGAATCTCAAGTTTTTACTAAAAATACCGTTGAGTCAACACATTTTATTATATGTACCGTTTGACATTTGGTACTGAATTTAATAAATTTAGTTTTATTTGAATTGAAAGTTTTTATTAGTAAACCAACACACTGCCTTGGAAAGGGCATTATTCACATCGTCATAATTTTCTGTTTGTCTATTACCGTCCCACATAATTTGTTAACATAGGTAGCTGGTGATTTATATAAATGAGAAAAATCAATGGACCTAATATGGACCGGTCAATGGACCTGTGGCACTCCCAGAACAATAAGACTTTGCTTTATTTTATAACCACTGTTTGTAATTGGTTTAATTGTCAGGTCAAGGTTTAATAGGTATGTAAAATCATAAGAGAAAAACGTATTTTCTATATCTCTTTCAGTCATTACTGCCGTATGTAATTACTGCTCACAATTCCTTATTAGTACACACAGGTGAAACAGTATAAATATATATGTATAGTATATTTTTACCAACTCAAAACTAACAGCGTGTTAAATATTTCATTTCAGTTCGATTCCTTAAGAAAATCCTTAAATAAGTCCGGATTGAAGCAATTAGTTTTGATTCCGATGTACCGTTTCCAATTAAGGTGTTCAGAATTGGATCGCTCTCCGAGCTTTGATCACGTACAACTTCTCTTCGGGTTAGTTTTGCGAACAATTTCCTCAGTAAATTGCAACTGGGTTTCTTAAATGGCTGTTAACTTGTTGCAACACAACATCTGTTGGCTTTGAACTGTTTCAAAATTATCTGATACAGCATAATGTATGAAGCGTACCCAGGTCGTAATATACGTTTAAGTTTTACTATTGATTTACAAATAGCATGGAATTCCTTCTTTCTGATATCAGATTTTAATGAAATAAACCCTTGCTGCTAATATTCTCTGTCCATCAATGAAACCCATTCAATAGTTTCAGAAATGTGCTAACAATAAAGAGAACCTCGGAAATTACCCTATAAATTTTTGATTCCATTGAGAGTATCGAAATGTGTGCGAAGGGTACGATGGCTTGACCATGCGTCAACTCGTGAACGGGTGCTGTCAGGCCTGCTACAGATAATAAATCATTGTATTTGATGTATGTGATTACTAATTACGAAAGTAATTACGACCATCATGTTCACGAAGCATCCTTCAATAACCGATAAATTCAAAAAATATACTTATATAATTTGTTTAGAAAGTCTCTTGCTGTTAGAAAACCGATAAAAACAGGCCAGGAATATTAGTTTAGTATGCGTGACAAGCTGCGTCTTCACTCGTGATTTGTTGGACACTTTGTGTTAGTGTGCGTGAATTGCTCAAAATATAGGTTGGTTCTAAACTCAATTTTTTGGACGTTTTCACAGCTGTCATAATCTATCTAGACATATAAATGATCTGAGGAAATATATATTAATCTTAAACGCTTCAAACTTTCAACTCGATTCATATAGTGGATGCAACATCTTACAAATTAATTTATTATATATATTACAGCCAATGTAAAATACTTCATTTGATCTAGAACTCATTGGCAAGTATTGTTTAATATATATTTTTAGAAGTATACTTTAATTGTAATTTAGTTACAATTGCTTTATTTTCTACTATATTATAAAAGTGCAATAGTTGAGTTACTTGCCGATTCTTCTGCAGCTCTATACATTAGTGGTGTATATTATGTCTAGTGTGTCAGTGGTAGTGTGATAAACGGTTCAAAGTTGTTTGAAAACCCTACTTTAATAATTACAGTTATTTTCGACTTTGAATCTGTATTTCTTAAATTTCAATCTTAATTTCAGTAGAATCTAATATAATACATATAATTTTCAATCATTATATTTAAAATATAATTATTAAATCATGGAAAAGAGAAAATAACTAATGGAAAAACTTAAAGAAGAGAGAAACAAAGGCAATATAGCATACCTTGAACATGACAAGCTAATTATCAAAGAGGCAAACACTTCTTAAGAGAAACGCAAAAGAGATATATCCACGTCTCCTGAAACAAAAATCCAGCCCCGAAAACAACAGGCAAAATCAAAAATAAATAGAACGAACGCTTTTGATATAATGAGAGCCAGAAGTAACTCAATGTCAGCGTATACCCCGTCTTCAGAGCATAGTTCGTAGGACAACGCCATCAGCCACCGGAACAAAACGAGCGAGCAACAACAATACCAAACCAGAAATAAACAATTTCCCAAGCCGACTGGTCATCGTGGGAAATCAGACCAATACCCTCCACCTAATAGAAAAACCACCACATAATTAAGCAAAAACCATAAGAATTGTATTAAAGTTTGTACTTATAATGTAAGATCCTTGGCATCAGCATATCGATATCTAGAAATTACAAATGCTCTGGAAAGTATAAACTGGGATATACTTGGACTTTCGGTGATAAGAAGAATGGGATGCCATATAGAGGAATATCCAGACTATATTTTCTGCTGCATTGGAGAAACAAAAGGCTTGTACGGAGTAGGATTCCTAATAAAGAAAGCTTGGAAAAGTAATATTACAAATTTCACTGGTATTTCAGAAAGAGTAGCATTATTACAATTAAAATTTGAAAAATTAAACATTTCTATAATTCAGGCATATGCACCTACAGAAAGATCCAGTGAAGCCGAAATCCAAAACTTCGACGCTGATCTTAAAAAAGCACATACGATGGCAGATGAGAATGTTCTAGTCTTAGGAGATTTTAATGCAAAAATAGGACGCAAGAAAATAGGTGAAAGTTTCATCAAGGGAAATTACGGCGTAGGTCAAAGGAATGAAAGAGGAGAACGATTAATAGACTATGCATTTGAATACAGATTAGCAATAATCAATACCTATTTAAAAAAAAGACCTATTAGAAAATGGACATGGGAATCACCAGACAAAACTGTCAAGAATGCAATTGATTACATTATGACAAATGATCCAAAAATTATCAAAAACTATGAAGTCCTTAATAATGTAAAATTCCTAACATATCATAGACTACTGAGAGCAACACTCCTTTTAAACCAAACAAAAAAATGTAGAATAAACTACAAAAAACTACCAAGTATCCCCAAAACAGATGATGAAATTAAATACCACGTAGATATGCTAAAGCAGGATATCGAAGGCAAACAAGGAGATTTAACAAATGTTCAATCCTATTATGATATGCTTCAAGAAGCGATAATTTAAAGCTCAACCAACAAAAACAACTTTGAAATCAAAAAAAGAAGAAAAATATTAAGTGAAAACACAATAGAACTAATAAAAAGAAGAACTGAACTACAAATGAAAAAGAATAAGGACATAAATACAAAGAAGGATCTAAGCAGCTTATATAAAGAAACTAACAAAGCAATAAAAAAAGATTATAACAAACACAGGCAAGGGATTATCACAACAAAAAACATAACCAAATTTAGAAGCGCGAAAAGAGCATTTAAAGAACTGAATAATAAGAAAATATGGATACAAAAACTAGAAAGCCAATCTAAAGAAACCAAAACAAGACAAGATATTATGCATCAAGCTAGTACTTATTACCGAGAACTCTATAAAAGAAAAGACGACGAAATTGTGGAATTTATGAAAGATACCAAGCTGAAAGCATCCAATTAATTAGACCAATAGATGAAAAAGAAATTTATGCACAGCTGAAACAACTAAAACCAGATAAAAGCCCAGGTCCAGTTGGAAAACCAATGAAATCATTAAATTAGGTGCACCAGTATTACTTAAACACCTAACAAAATTGTTTGATATGATTCTTGAAGCTGAATCTGTCCCCAATCAATGGTGTAAGTCGGATATTGTACTGCTATACAAAAAGGAAACCCATTAGACATCACCAATTACAGACCAATCAGTTTACTGGCAAGTTTATGTAATCTTTTTGCATCTATCATTCTCAAACGCATAACATACGAAATTGACATTGCACAACCCAGTGAACAAGAAGGCTTCCGTTCTGGCTTTAGTACGATTGACCACATACATGCATTGGAACCAATAATCGAAAAGTACCAAAAATTTAAAAAACCTCTGTACTTAGGTTTTATCGACTATACCAAAGCATTCGATAGCATAAGCCACAGCTCTATATGGAATTCACTAAGCAGTTTGAACATCAACGAAAAGTATATTAATATCATAAAACATATTTACAGTAACTGTATTAGTAATGTTCGACTAGAATCGATAAGTGAAGCAATATGCATTGAAAGAGGAGTGAGACAGGGTGACCCCCTGTCACCTAAGCTATTTATTGCTGTGTTAGAAAACATATTCCAAAACATAGACTGGAAAGTCAAAGGACTAAAAGTTAACAACAGCTATTTAAGTCATCTCAGGTTTGCTGATGATATAGTTATCCTGTCTGAAACATCCAAAGATCTATGCGAAATGCTATGCACACTTGATCAAGAAAGCTCAAAAGTTGGATTACAAATGAATGCTACCAAAACCAAAATAATGACAAACAGCATTAAATTACCCATCAGAGTCAAAGAAAACAGTATAGAATATGTTAACAGCTACATCTACCTGGGTAAGCAGGTATCATTTAATAAAACAAATAACGAAGACGAAGTCGAACGCAAAACAAAAATAACCTGGAAAAAATTCTGGTCGCTCAAAGAAATCTTAAAAGGAGACTACTCGATGAATTTGAAAAAAAACAGTATTTTTATACCTGCATAATACCCTGTTTGTTATATGGCTGTCAAACATGGGTATTCACGACATTCAGAGCTAAACAGAAGATCAGGACAACACAAAGAGCCATGGAGCGAAGCATATTAAAAATAAGGAAAATACACAAAGTCAGAAGTGAAGAAATTAGACAAAAAACTAAGGTAACTGATGCCCTCATGCAAGCCCTTAAATTGAAATGGCAATGGCTGGTCACGTAACTCGCTATAAAGACAACAGCCCTGTACTTTCCCCGGCGCATAAAAATAATAGGGGAGCCCCAGGCCCATGGGTGTCGTAAGAGGCGACTAAGGGCTTTTTAGAAGTGGGAGAGTCACGCAGCCGTCTTTTGACGTCAGCACAATCGGGCCAGACTCGTCCGAGTTAATTACCACACTCGCACAGAATACCGGCGTGAAGTAGCGGCCTAGTGCCGCTATGTTTCGCATAGGTTAGTGTCGAGGACCGGAGGCCATTTCCCCCCGTCACCGTCTCGGCAATTTTGAGGGTAGGGACCTGTCCACTCTCTGGCTCCGCGTAGATTTAGAGGACCGCGTCCGCATCTATGCGTGTGTCTACAGGTCCCATAGTGGTAACGCAGAAACCGATCATCTCATGGGCTGCATTCAAGCGGCAATTGACGACGTGCTTGCACAGATCCCCTCCGCTGAAATCGTAGTCTTGGGTGATTTCAACGGGCACAATGCCGAATGGCTTGGATCACGTACCACAGACTACGCAGGGCGATCTGTGCATAATTTTGCATTGGCGTACGATCTGTCCCAATTGGTTGAGTCGCCAACGCGGCTCCCGGATGTGGATAGCCACATGCCGTCCTTATTAGATCTTCTGCTGACTACACATCCCGATGGTTACCAGGTCATTGTCGACGCCCCTCTCGGAACGTCCGACCATTGCCTGGTCAGGAGTGTAGTGCCTATCCGACGCCAACGTCGCAGACCACCAGCGTCCCGCCGCGTTTGGCACTACAAGTCAGCAGATTGGGATAGGATGCGTTCTGTTAGACGGAATATTAAAAACGAACTTTTAAAAAAGAAATTTATTTAGAACTAGAAAATATAATTGAAATGTATGAGTGGCTCAGGATTCGGAAGGAGACTGGCTGCCTTTATATTTTATTAAGTGACGCCTTGGTTTTAAAGTGCTGACGTTAATGTTATGTTTGCATTAAAGCATACATATGTGCATATATAACAAGCCCACCTTTAAGAGGAAACTTATCGGAAATAATAAAGATAAGTTTTCAGAATATTTTAACCAACTCTTAGTTGCGGTGGAGTTGGTGATGATTGAAACTCAATATCTATTTCTTCAGAATCCTTAGCCCTTACAAAATACTTTGAAAGTAGGATACATAATTTCTTACATAAAACATACAACTAGAAATAGTGAAATTATACTTATAACAGAATTATTTGAATTACCACTAAAGGTATCAACAGAATTTGCAATATATAGGTCATCACTGATATCTTTTATGTTAAATTTAAGATCTTTTAATTGATGTAGATTAATATTACTAATTTCAGAAAAGGTAATTTTGGAGATATTGAAGCGGCTAAGAGTACAACATTTATCAGATATTATATTATAACTAGGTTTTATGAGTGGAATTTTATTTCTGGGTTAGATATCTTATTAAATTTAATATTTTTAAAATAGGCTATACAATTATATGGAATGGTAAGTTTTCCTGTTCCTGAAATGGTTGTTTCAAATAATACATCCTGATTACATTCTATTGTTATTTTATTTAAATTCGATTCTACAAATATCCAATCAGCATTATTGAGTTTATGCCAAATATCTATATCACCATGTATAAATTTAGTTTGGTAGGTATTTGGAATACTGGATACAGCTTTTGTCATAATTTCTATTTCACAAGACGGATTACCAGGAACAGAAAATATGTTAGTTATTTGACATATGTGTACTTTGGGAGAAATAACTTTACACTCATTAAAATCCTTTAAATATGTAAATGTAGACTTATCAGTATTTATTGCCAGATATCGTTCTGTAGGTATAATGCAAACATATGAATAAGATGAATCAACTTCATGCGGGATAGGTAAAGGAACAGTATCATACACATTATAATCTAAGGCATTAACAAATGGAATCTTAACAATTAAAATCAGTTTACCATTATAATAATATGAAATTAAATCTGCTACATTAATCAAAACATGATGAGGTATATTTTTATAGACATTTAATAAATCGTTATATAATTGCTTGGGTGTTAAGACAGATGTATGTTGCTTTTTATGAATAAAATAGAATTCAATAAGTCTTCAATTTTATACGCAAGAGTAAACAAATGTGATTGAAGACAATTTAAAATGTTTATTAGTTTTACTTTGAAACTATCTCTAGTAACTAAATTCGATATATTTCTCACATTTGTAGATAAATTATTAATGGCATCATTGAGTTTAAATTGATTCTCCAATATTTCATTGACCGATTGGTTAATATAAGAAATAGCAGATTTCGAAACTAGAATAGTTTTCTTTATCGAATTCTCTAACCCTTTATCATTATCATACAATTTTTCTATTGCTCTATTGTAATTTATCGCATCGTCTTCATCAAGAGTGCCGAATATATGCTTAAGGCGAGGTTTTCCCAACACTTTAGGTAAAAATTGCGCGAACGTTAAATTAGGTACGCATGGACACGGGCGTCGGGCATGGCTGAGAACGAACCGAGCGATGCGGGTCAACGACCGCCGACCTAGAATGAACCGCGTTACATTTTTTAAAACTTACAGTTGTGCTAGAGTACGGAATTACTGTGATAATATTTTTTATGCATTTTTGAAGTAAATCTTTTTATCGACGCATGAGAGAAATGTTATATTACGCACAAAATTATGATTTCAACATTATGGA
This sequence comes from Leptidea sinapis, assembly GCF_905404315.1. Taxonomy (NCBI): domain Eukaryota; kingdom Metazoa; phylum Arthropoda; class Insecta; order Lepidoptera; family Pieridae; genus Leptidea; species Leptidea sinapis. The sequence goes on along the minus strand of NC_066286.1, from coordinate 12,865,177 downwards.
TATCGTATCCGAGATTCTCGAAGGTGCAGAGAACTAATTTGGGATCATTGTTGAAATCCAAGATACCGCCGCGCAATATTATGATTTCAACAATATGGGTATCGTATCCGAGGTTCTCGAGGGTGCAGAGAACGAATTTGGGATCATTTTTGAAATCCAAGATGGCCACTGCGCAAAATTATGATTTCAACAATATGGGTATCGTATCCGAGGTTCTCAAGGGTGCAGAGAACAATTGTGTGATCATTTTTGAAATCCAAGATGGCCGGCGCACTTAATTATGATTTCAGCAATTTGGATATAGTGTCCGAGGTTCCCGAGGGTGCAGAGAACGATTTTGGGATCATTTTTGGAATCCAAGATGGCCACCGCTCAAAATTCATCCTCGACACCCTTGAGAACCTTGGATATGGTATCCATATTGCTGAAATCATAATTTTGTGCGGCGGCCATCTTTGAATTCAAAAATGATCACAGAATCGTTCTCTGCACCCTCGAGAACCTCGGACACGATATCCATATTGCTGAAATCATAATTTTGTGCGGCGGCCATCTTGGATTTCAAATATGATCACACAATCGTTCTCTGCACCCTCGAGAACCTCGGACACGATATCCATATTGCTGAAATCATAATTTCTTGGATTTCAAAAATGATCATAAAATCGTTATCTGCACCCTCGCGAACCTCGGACACGATATCCATATTGCTGAAATCATAATTTTGTGCGGCGGCCATCTTGGATTTCAAATATGATCACACAATCGTTCTCTGCACCCTCGAGAACCTCGGACACGATATCTATATTGCTGAAATCATAATTATGAGCGGCGGCCATCTTTGAATTCAAAAATGATCTCAGAATCGTTCTCTGCACCCTCGAGAACCTCGGACACGATATCCATATTGCTAAAATCATAATTTTGTGCGGCGGCCATCTTGGATTTCAAATATGATCACACAATCGTTCTCTGCACCCTCGAGAACCTCGGACACGATATCCATATTGCTGAAATCATAATTTCTTGGATTTCAAAAATGATCATAAAATCGTTATTTTCATGAAATCATAATTTTGTGCGGCGGCCATCTTGATTTGAAATATGATCACACAATCGTTCTCTGCACCCTCGAGAACCTCGGACACGATATCCATATTGCTGAAATCATAATTTTGTGCGGCGGCCATCTTGGATTTCAAAAATGATCACAAAATCGTTATCTGCACCCTCGAGAACCTCGGACACGATATCCATATTGCTGAAATCATAATTTTGTGCGGCGGCCATCTTGGATTTCAAATATGATCACACAATCGTTCTCTGCACCCTCGAGAACCTCGGACACGATATCCATATTGCTGAAATCATAATTTTTTGCGGCGGCCGTCTTAGATTTATCTAACTTCCCTAAAGTACATATATACAAAAATCCCGCGTGGCATAATATTCAAAATAATATTACGTAAATTTTATTTTAGTACTTTCCAATTTACATTTACCTATATATTTCGACAAATACGCTGTCGCATCATCATTATTTTTTTTACTATGTTTGCTAAAATCTTACGTAACGTGAGCCCGAGAGACACGAACGCAGTACCTTCCTTGACAGTGGTCACGGGCGTACTGCTGGCTTGAGCAGGCATGCAACCAAGGCGTCGGGTTTGGTTAATTACGAAAAAAATTAATATTAATAATTGATAAAGCGTTTTGATAAATCCCACAGTGAAAACTTATAAATACTAATAAACTATCGAATAAAATAAGTTTTGTGTTTATAGCTATCATAGTTTTATGATAATATAAACAATTCAAATAAAAAAGAGTATTTTAAAAAAAAAAATCTATCGAGATTTTTTTTCGTAATCGTGTTTTCGAAACAGCGATAATTTCGATAAAGAAATGAAGATAAACATGTCAACAAATTGGAACCGTAGTATTTGTAGAAGTATTTTAAGTAGATTTTTAAAAATGTTACTTTTTAGGACTATAGCGCCTTAAAGACTACACCGACGCCAGAGAACCATGCAGATCTTTTAGGTCTCTCGCTAGAGATGATATGAGATATGGAATTATAGTCACGAAGTATATCATTATAGAGTGAATCCAAGGGTTGCATTATATTTTGACAGACGGAAATATCTATCTCTATACTTTCCTGACACTGTAATTTAACAATGTTTAAAACATCCTGGGTGTACTTAATATTTAGATCAAAAGAAGTAACATGTATCGGAATAACTATATGAAGATAATCGTCTATGAGCTTCAGAGTGCCCACTGGGTCGAAGAGCAAGCCAGGACCTTCCTTGATGTATTTAATATACTCATTCTCGCTAGCGGCTATGGCGCAGTTTGTATTAACCATTCTGTAATGACAAAACTAAACTAAACTATCATGCTTATGTAAATAAACCTATAATTTTGTATATGATAAAAATATAATGTAGTAAAATATAGCTGCATAAAATGAAATAAGTATTAATAAACTTAACTAAATAATTAATAAAAGAAGAATTAGTTACGTATCCGCGTTGTATGCAGCTTTTACTTCATCATAATGATGTTTTACATATCTTCGGTTTATAAGAAGAGATAAGGTGTTATTGCCATGTATTTTGACGATCTTATATGGACCTTTCCATATAGGAGATAGCGCCTTCCGAAGTCTTACATGATTTTTAATATAGACATATTCACCAACTTTGTATTGTACTGGACGAGTATGTTTATCATAATAATGTTTTGACTTTTCTTTTGAAGAGTTTATATTTTGTATGGCCTTTTCTCTAGACAGTTTAAGGCGATGGTGAAGCATCTTAATATATTCTGGGTATGTGACGTCAGATCGTAAATCAAAAACGGAATCGGGAATGTAGGGCTTGTGCCCGAAAATAAGTTCAAAAGGTGTAAATTGGGTAGTTGTATGGACGGTACTATTATATGTGAGCATGGCAGTAAATACATATTTATGCCAATTAGTTTGGTTTTCGTTAATATAAGATTTTAAATATTCTTTTAAAGTGGAATGACTTCTCTCCAAAGCACCTTGCGTCTGAGGGTGATAGGGAGATGACCAAATCTGCTTGATTTTTAAAAATTCACAAGTTTTCTTAAAAAGTTCGGCTGTAAAGTTTGTTCCTTGATCTGTTAAAATTGACCTAGGTATTCCAAATAAAGATATGAAATGAACGAGGCATTCACATGATTCTTCAGTTGTAGCATTAGATATTGGGTAAGCTATAGAAAATTTTGTCAATTCATCTTGTAAAGTAAGTATATATTTTAATTTATAAATTCCAGCTTCAGGCAAAGGTCCCACTATATCGAGACTTATTCTATCGAAAGGTCTAGAAGATGTTGTTGTGATTTGCATAGGTGATTTATTAATTTTTCTTAAGGCTTTATTGGTTTGGCAAAACTTGCAATTTTTTACATAGTTTTCTATGTCTGATCTCATATTTTTCCAAAAATAACGTTCTTTTACGCGATTAAACATTCTGTTTGACCCTAAATGGCCCGCTATTGGTATATCGTAGTTCTCCTTCAAGATTTTTGTAATTTCTGTAGGCACGGGATATATTATACTATTGTGATGGATATTGACTGTTATATTTGTACCATCAAAAAGATACATGAGCATACTATATATTTTTACAAATGAATGTTGTTCACATGAATTCCTAAAGTCGGAAATAGCTATCTCATTGATTGCGCCGGTAAGTAGAATACTGTCTCTAGCAGATTTTAATGCTTTAAATATATCAGGGTAGGTAGAAGTATCAAAGAAATAAACTTTAGTAAATAGGAAATAGTAAATTTTATCATTGATTTCAGATATTTTAAACGAATGCAGTTCACGTTCTCCTTCTACAACATTGACATTCTCTGAGGCAGAGATTAAGTCAGAAAGGTAAGGATTCGACTCATCGAAATCTATTGATACTGGAAGAAGAATTACATTTGCAGAACTCTTAAGAAGGCTCTCGTTGTGCTCTTTTATATATGTATTAAAAATCTTGTTTTTATCTTTAATACATTTTAAATAATTGGAATAATCTTCACTAATATTTGTTTGATTTTCAGCTATCTGGCTAGTGACGCTAGTTGATGGATTAGCGGATACAGGTAAGTTTTCAGGTAAAGATTGAAGGAGATCGGTGTCATTAGGAATATGTGAAGGTAAGTTTTTTAGGATTTTGGTTACTAGTAGAAGGTTGTGGATCAGAATAGGTTCCATGAGGTGAATTGTCTGATGTAAAGAATGGAATCGCAGAGGGCGATAAATTTAAAGGACTCAAATTAGCTGGGTCAAAATCTGTTGATAATAGATCTTCAAGGTTTTGATCTGGCAAACTAGGGATAGATCGATGGGGTGAATTTGGTCTTTGATCTCTGACTTCATCTTCAGCATTATCAGTTGGATCTTTAGAAATTAATGGATTTATTGGGTATCGTGACAATGCATCTGCGTTACTGTTTATTTTACCCTTTTTATATTCAATCTTGTAGTCAAATTCTTCAAGTTTGAGCCTCCATCTAACGAGCTTGGAGCCCGGGTGTTTACAATTAAATAGCCACTTGAGTGGACGGTGATCTGTTATAATTTTGAATCGTCTACCATAAAGGTAGGGACGGAAAACTTTAGTACCATAAATGATCGCTAGACATTCTTTTTCAGTGACGCTGTAATTGCATTCAGCCTTATTTAATGTTCTTGAAGAAAATGCAATGGGGCGATCTTTGCCAATAGATCCTTGTGAAAGTATAGCAGATATCGCGAAATTTGAAGCGTCATATGTAAGTAAAAAGGGTTAAGTGAAATCAGGATAAGCTAGAACAGGTGCTGAAATAAGAGAATTTTTTAATTTTTTAAAAGATAATTCCTGTTCATTATTCCATAGAAATGGGACGTCCTTTTTAAGGAGATTGGTTAAAGTTTAGCTAGTTTTGACATATCAGGAATGAACCTGCGATAATAGGAGACTAATCCAAGGAATGTCTTCTTTATGTCCTTAGGGCACTGGGGTGTAGGAAAGCTGCCACAGCTTTTATTTTCTCTGGGTTCGGTTTTACCCCGTCATCGGTAATGATATGTCCAAGGTAGGAAACTTCCTTGCGGAGAAATTCGCACTTTAACCCGTAGGTGCGGAGCCTGTCAAATACATTAGAGAGGTTGTTTATGTGCTGATCAAGATCGAAGGAGTAGATTACAATGTCATCCAAGTAGATAAAGCATTGTATACCTTGTAACCCAGATAGGGCAGAATTCATAAGTCTTTGAAATGTTGCAGGTGCATTTTCTAGTCCAAAGGGCATTCTAGTGAATTAAAAATGACCTTGTGGAACAGAGAAGGCTGTTTTGGGTGCATCCTGGGGCGACATTTTAATTTGATGGAAGCCTGACGCGAGATCGAGAGTACTGAAATATTTACATTTGCCCAACTGGTCTAATATATCGGATATATTTGGAATAGGATAAGAATCGCCGATTGTGATATCATTTAGTTTGCGGTAGTCGATTACTACCTGCCACTTCTTTATTCCGGATGCATCCATCTTTTTTGGGACGACCCAGATTGGAGATGACCAAGGTGATGTTGAAGGCTTAATAATTCCTTCTTCTAGCATTTTGTTAATTTGTGATTGAACCTCACCTTTGTGAATGTCAGGGAATCGATAGGATTTTGTATGTATAGGGATTGAGGAGGATATTTTAATTTCATGCTGAATACCTTCTGTAAAAGTTAACTTATCACTAGGCAAATGAAATATATCACAGAATATGGAACATAAATTAAACAGAGCGTCTCTTTCTTCGCAATTTAAATGGGATACTCTCAAAAGATCTAAAACTTTATCAGTTCTATCTGAAATATTTTGATCATTAATATTCGAATAAAATATAGAGTTATTTTCATTGTGTGAATTTATCTCTATTTGATTTTCGGATGTATTTACCACGGATATATTAATTCTAGAATTAGGTTTTACTTTAACAATACAGTTAGCGATTAATAGAGAATCCATAATATGTTGATCTAGAATGAGACATTCTTTGATTTCGGGATTATGTACTGAGCATTCTATTACCGTTTCGGTTCTAGGCCCAATTGTATAAAAGGGGTTATTCAATTTTAAATTGAATTTTACGTCATCAATACTAAGTTCCTTCAAAGTATAATCTATTTTACTTTTATGTAAAGAAAGGAAATCATTTCCGATAATACCGTCGTATGGAAAGTCGAAATTAGGTATGAGGTGGAAATCATGTTCTATTGAATTTATTTCGATAGATATACAACCTAACGAATTGATTGGATTGTCGGTATTTCCTAAGCCACTGAATGTTATAATGTTTTTAATCACCTCGGGCATATTTTCTATTATATGCATTTTAATAAGACTGATTGTAGCTCCACTGTCGACAAGGAGTCGAAAGGGTTTTGAGGAGAGAGATGTTTGGATTTCAATATAAGGTAAGTAATTTTTTAATGGATTTTAAAATTACAAAAACGTTAACAACGTTGTAAGATTTTAATGCTTTTTCTTCTTTTTTAGGTATTGGATTTAGAGGATTTGACTTCAGGCTTCCGTTTTGGGGCTGGTTACCCTGTCGTATAGCCTTGAGAGTTAGGCTTCCGTTTTGGGGCTGGTTACCCTGTTGTGTAGCCTTGAGAGTTAAGCTTCCGTTTTGGGGCTGATTACCCTGTTGTGTAGCCTTGAGAGTTAGGCTTCCGTTTTGGGGCTGGTTACCCTGTCGTGTAGCCTTGAGCGTTAGGCTTCCGTTTTGGGGCTGGTTACCCTGTAGTGTAGCCTTGAGGGTTAGGCTTCCGTTTTGGGGCTGGTTACCCTGTCGTGTAGCCTTGATCGTTAGGCTTCCGTTTTGGGGCTGGTTAGCCTGTCGTGTAGCCTCGAAAGTGGGAATGGTGTCGAAATAATTTGTGGATTTGAGATTTTTATTGCAGGGCTTCGCGTGACACCTTCGCGAGCCTACTACGCGTTTAAATGGGTAAGCTGTTGGTCATTATTATCATTAGAGCATAGTTGTCGTGGCTCTGAGTTATCATTATTTAAGTTTTCATTTATGACAAAATTAACATTATCTGCTCTGGGTCTGGTTGGTTGTAGTCTGTTATTATTAAATTGTCATCTAAAACAATTTTCTATTGAATGACCTTGTTTTTTACAATAGCGACAGAATGGGCTTCTGTTCTCAAACTGCCTTGTGGTTTGAAATTTTTGGGTATTATTATGTGTAGGACCCCTAAATGGCTGTTGGGGTTTAGGAATTAATCGGTGCAATGATAATTGCTGAGAACTTCTTTAATGAAATAAATTTAAAATTTTCTCTTCTGAGACTGCTAGGTTAATTGCTTCATTGAGATTTAGTGGATCTTTACAACGAACTAAATTTGAAATTTCGGGTAAAAGACCCAATAAAAAGGTATGGAGAGCTAGGTCTTCCATTCGACCGGTTAACTCTGATTTCTTCTTATTCGATATAGTTACTTCTGTTAAAAGTTTTGAAAGACATGTCTCTACGCGTAAAGAAAATTGTGACACTGATTCTGTATTATTTTGTTGACATTCCTGCTATTCAAGTAAAAGGTGTGCATAATGCTTTCTTTCTCCAAATTGTGTTTTGAGAAAATCGCTAAGGTGATCCCAATTGTCGAATTCCTTAATAGAGCAAGCTAATTCCGCTTTGCCCTCAAGTTGAGAAAGTATTTATTTAAATAAAATCGATTTTTGAGATTCCGGTGCTAGTCCAATAGCATTATTGCAATTATTAATAAAAGAATTTAATTTTTCGCGTGTCCCATCAAAAGGACTAATGAATTTGAATAAAGTGCTAATTTGTAACTCATTTTTTTCATGTTTAATTTGAGATTCTTTAACCGACATGTTTAATTAAATAGAATATTCACTTATAAAATTTAAAATGTACTACGGTGTGATAGACGGCCACCCAGATTGTTTATAAATTCGATGCGATAAGCTACTCGACAAAATGTTCTCGGAACCTAAGATGATGTAATTAAATTAGAATGTAGATGACAATAACGCTCTTTATTATAATATTTATGCAATAAACTTTGGATAAAGTATTGTTAGACCTCACACCTTGCACTTTCACTGTAGTTTTAGAAATATGTCTATTAAATATCTCAGTTATTATGGGTTTTGCACTTTCACACTTGAAATATTTAAAATTTGAAGACTTACAGGACCACGGCGATATTCACGGCGAATTCAAATCGATTCATAATTGGCTAAATTTATGGTAAATCGTTAGGTACCAGAGGACTCGGCGTTGATGAAGAGAAGAAGATTCAGTGATGTTGGAGAGCACCACGTAGATAGTTATTTCTTTCCGGTATAGCAGGTCGAAGCTTGTTAGCAGTTCACAACCATTGGATTCAGGCGGTCACTAAGATTTGTATAGTACTCTGGATTAGTACTATTTTGTTAACCACTTATTAAAACCAACTAACACAGATATTATTTTCACTTTTACACTTTTTGGTATCACTATAACTTTTCACTTGAGGCGTTTACCGCGGATTTATAAAATTTTAAATCCTTTGCGCTGCCACCATTTGTTAGACGGAATATTAAAAACAAACTTTTAAAAAAGAAATTTATTAAGAAATATAATTGAAATGTATGAGTGGCTCAGGATTCGGAAGGAGACTGACTGCCTTTATATTTTATTGTTATGTCTGCATTAAAGCATACATATGTGCATATATAACAGTTCCTTTTTTGCATCCTACCCTTGGAGCAGGGTTTGTTTCCCTTCCGTTGATCCTAGTGCCTGCGCCGTTGCAGGAGCCGATGTGATACTACAGGGCATGCATATTTTTATACCAAGCTCTGTAGTACCGATCGGTGGCAGATCACAGCCGTGGTTCGATGCGTCAGTTAAAGCAGCATCTGACTGCAAAAAACAGGCGTATCGAACTTGGGTTGCGGCGCTGGGCACAAAGGATCCGAACTGCATAGTTCTTAAGAGGAAATACAACCGTGCTTCCAGATTTTTTAAGCGGCAAATCACCCGTGCAAAGTCAAAACACGTCGTCAAAATCGGCGAGCAGCTTTCCAGTTACCCGACCGGAACACGCAAGTTCTGGTCGTTGTCGAAAGCTGCTCTTGGTAACTTCAGCCAGCCGCCCATGCCGCCGTTGCACATGAGGAATGACATCTCGGCCCATACGGCAAAAGAGAAAGCCGATCTCCTGTGCGCTCTTTTCGCCTCCAACTCGATTCTTGACGACAACGGAAAAACACCGCCGACCATCCCGCGGATGGCATTTCTCCAATCGTGCTTAGAACGTGTGCCCCTGAGTTGACGCCGGTGCTAACGCGTTTATTCCGGCACTCTTATTCCAAAGGCGTAGTCCCTGACTCATGGAAGTCAGCCCTTGTCCATCCGATCCAAAATAAAGGAGACAGTTCGGATCCGGCAAACTACAGGCCTATTGCTATTACCTCCCTGCTCTCCAAAATCATGGAGAGCATAATTAGCCGTCAGCTCTTGGTATACCTAGAGGGTCACCAGTTTATCAACGACCGACAATACGCGTTTCGCCATGGTCGGTCGGCAGGTGATCTTCTGGTATACCTAACACATAGATGGGCTGCGGCTATTGAAAGCAAGGGGGAAGGCCTGGCAGTTAGCCTGGATATAGCAAAGGCCTTTGATCGTGTATGGCACAAGGCGCTCCTCTCTAAACTTCCATCATTTGGGCTTCCCGAGAGCTTGAGCAAGTGGACCTCCAGCTTCCTCACTGGGCGCAGCATACAGGTCGTTGTCGACGGACATTGCTCGAACCCGCAGCCCGTGAATGTTGGAGTTCCCCAAGGCTATGTGCTATCTCCTACGCTGTTTCTTCTGCATATCAATGATATGTTGGACACCTCCAACATTCATTGCTATGCAGATGACAGCACTGGTGATGCCGTATACACGGGCCATGCACGTCTCTCTCGTGAAATCGTCGACCAGTGCCGGAAGAAACTTGTGTCTTCTATCGAGGCCTCTCTTGAGAAGGTCGCGGAATGGGGTAAATTGAACCTTGTCTCACGAAGACTCAAGATTGCGCGTTTACCACTAAAAAAACCCCATTTGTCGCATCACCGCTTTTCGACAATACTTCCCTAAAAGCCTCGCCTAGTATCGGAATACTGGGTCTCGAAATCTCGAGCGATTGCCAATTCCTTGGCCATCTGGAGGGCAAAGCCAAATTGGCTTCAAAGAAATTGGGCGTCATTAATAGAGCACGGCAATACTTTAAGCCGGCACACATTCTAGCGCTGTACAAAGCGCAGGTCCGGCCACACATGGAGTATTGCTGTCATCTCTGGTCTGGCGCACCCAAGTATCAGCTCGATCCATTTGACCGCGTGCAACGCAGAGCAACTCGAATTGTCGGGGACCCAGTACTCTGTGAACGGCTGGATCACTTGGCGTTGCGTAGAGACGTCGCTTCATTGTGTGTCTTCTACCGCATTTATCACGGGGAGTGTTCCGAAGAGCTGTTTTACCTAATTCCTGCCGCGGAATTCCACCTTCGCACGACACGCCACAAGTTTGGATATCATCCTCACCACCTGGATGTGTGGCGGTCCTCCACAGTGCGGTTTACAAGGAGCTTTCTTCCACATACTACAAAGCTGAGGAATGAACTTCCTTGTGCGGTGTTTCCGGAACGATACGACATGGGTACCTTCAAAAAAAGCGCGTACACCTTCCTTAAAGGCCGGCAACGCTCCTGTGATTCCTCTGGTGTTGCAAGAGAGTGTGGGCGGCGGTGATCACTTAACAACAGGTGACAACCCGTACGCTCGTTTGTCCTCCTATTCCATAAAAAAAAAAAAGGTGGACACTCAGAATCACGCAGTGGAAGGGACCTAAAGGAAAACGACGAGTAGGCAGACCGAAAAGTAGGTGGGCTGATGAAGTAATGGAAATAGCCGGAAACGACTGTGAAATAACGGGTAAAGACAGAGACGCGTGGAAAAAGTTGGAGGAGGCCTTCACCCGAGGAGGAGTTCATATCCAAATAAATAAATAACCCATACAAATAAGTAACACGTACTAACATATAGATATTAAGAAAAATATAAACTAACACTAAATAACAACATTTGAAATGTACATATATTAAGGATATGAAATAAAAAAAAGGTTTTTTTATTATTATTATATTTAAAAATTTATGTCACTTTGTTTGTCCGCTTCAATGAACTCCTAAACAACTGAACCGATTTTAATCATATTTTGTACACTGTGCAGTTCGATCCAACTTGAGAGATAGGTATATCGGTTTGTGGCTCTTAAGCTGGGCTGCATCATATTAGCTGTTATAGGTAAGGTCAACTTAAACACTGACTTTAACACAGACTGTGGAATGTTTTAACTATTGTATTCCTTGCCATAGTTACAGTTAATGTAAAAAAGTGTAATATCTATGCCAGCTCTTATAAACAAATTGTTGTAAGTGACGACTATTCTACACAAAGGGGCGGATCTGCCTAGATTCAGATCTAGATCGAATCTATGCCTGAACGTTAGTTTGTTCATAATATGTGTCCTAGCATTACTCTTTACTGCCAATCGAACCCTACTCAACAGATTTGGGCAATCGACCCCTTCATCTATAATATATTTCAGGAATTTAGTTGATGCAGCCCAGCCCTAGCTTTTTCAATTTCAAATTTTGTATAAATCCCACAGCTTGTTAGAGAAGCTATCGAAATTAAAACGCATCCTAACAATTTTAGGCTAGCGCAAACATGGCATCCCGTAGTCTCACTCTACAGTACAAAAGCAACAAACAGATCCGAAAATATGGACGTCATCAGTAGTGTGTGTCGTTGGTTAGGGAATCAAAGACCAAAACGAATTAGACCACGATTCTTGCAATTGGATCGAAATATCGGCATCAAATATATAAAATACTCGTACTAGCTGACCCAGCAAACGTCGTTCTGCCATATATCATACTAAAAAAAATCAATTATTAAAATTTTGATGCAACTGATTCTCAGACCTACCAAATATATCGTACTATAATTATTGTATTCGATTGGCGGTTATATCGGTTTGGTGGATGGAACAGAATAATATAAAAATCGTCATGCAAAAATAGTTGTTGACCGTAGAAAATTTAGTAAATTTGTATGTATTTTTCAATGCTGAATCTTAATAAAATAAAAATAAAAAAATTGGTCAAAAAATTATAAAAAAAAAGTTTGGGTGGACTACCCTTATTACTTAGGGGTATGAAAAATAGATAGTAGCCGATTCTCAGACCTACTGAATATGCATATAAAATTTGGTAAAAATCAGTAAAGCCGTTTCGGAGGAGTAAGGTAACTAACATTGTGACACGAGATCTTTATATATAAGAGATATATCGTGAGTACCCGTCTTAATAATTACAATGTTAAAGTTCCGCGGTTGATGTACAACTCTACTCATAGCTCTTTTGAAGTATTTTAATAAGTTTTTATTAGGTAATTAACTTAAGTGGAAAATATCGAGTATTTGTGTATAATTAATTTTCAGAGTTTGTTTAAATATTTCATGAGTTTACAATTTACAATTACAATTTCTTCTCATTTAACCTCTTCTTTTCCCAAGTGGTGGTTAAAGTTAATGTTACCATTACTAATTCTATAATTTTTAAATTCGATGGTTGTAATATGCCATGTATAAGTAATATTTGTTTTAATTGGATATTAAAAGGATTTAAGTTTATGTATTAAAAGGTCCGGAGCTAAAACCTAAAAATTATTATCGACATATCCCCTCTATAAATATTGTTCAACGTTTAATATTGATTCAAACAACGAACAAATTAAAATTGCAATGTGATTTTGTCATGATAGATTATAATGGCATCAGGTGGGTGGAACGATATTGAACCAATAAATATTCGGTTCGTAGTTGCTATTAATTTCTATCTATATTTCATTTCCAACTAGTAAAATACGAACATGCGAATGTCAATATGAAACTGTAGCATAGAATTATGAATTAATTGCATTTGACATTTCAACTGTTTTATGTCTCACTTATTTCGATGACACATTTCGAAGATATACAATCTAGTCGCGATCTATTGTAAAATAGGAGGTGAAAAATCATTTCTGATAATATGGTTTATAATAAATTAAAGAAATCGCGGAATAAATTTATTAAAATTAAATTTATTTGGTGATAGTATGTGAACACATTTTTCTAATTGACAATATCAAATGCAATAAAATTTCACATAACCGATGGCTAGTTTATTTTGTTATTGATAAAATTATATATTTAGTGAAATACGACGTTAAATAGTTCCATTTAATTTAATATTCTCACACAGAATATGTATAAATCGTTCTAACTATAAATCGTTCCAGTGCAGAAATGTCTCTATTGGAAATAGTTTGAAATGACTTGAGGAAACATTTATATTGAAGACGAGCAGCCACCCACGATAGTACCCTGACTTCTTTTAGCAAACAATCAGACTTTTCAAATTCTGCAATAAAAGTTCCTACCATTCGCACTTTGGCATGACGTACTAGTACTTTTGAAGCTACCAGCTGTTTTCTAGAATAGGAGGAGCAAAGAGACGGATGGCCAGAGATACGAAACAAACGAATCAAAGTGCATATTTCGGATATCTATAAGTTGCTACCTCGGATGGATTATAGAATGCATGTATCTTTAACATTGTATACAGTTTTGGTACATTCTAAACATTATTTTATCACAAAAAGTGACGAGTTAAGGAGGATCAGCGAACTTAAGAAGGTAGGTGATGCGCCCTTTGGATTATGGCGCCCGAGTTAGAGTGAGTGAGAATAGTTAACGGTTTGAAAATTTGATAGTTTGAAATATGGCTTCAGATTAAATTTCTTGTGGTTGTCGGGTGAGATTTTATGTAACAAACAAGGAAAATTACGGGTTATGGATATTGATAGTTTTGATTCGATAGTGAATAACGGAATTTAGGGAGGTAGAAATATCAAAGGCAAAAGTGTTATTGTATGACTCGGTAACGACAAACAAAAACGAAATATCTCGCGAAGGAGGGATGAAAAGGCACAAAGGGAATTGGAAGATATTATTTGTTGGCTTAAAAGAGACGGATGCAGAAAATATTCTTATTTTACTGGCCCGTGAGCTTTATAAACTACCACATTTGACCAAAATGATGTGACCCGGGTATAATAGGATCTGATTATTCTGCAGGAGGAGATTAAGCTTTCCAAAAATATGTTACAAAATAAATGCTGCAGGTTCATAATGTGGGTATGGCTTCACCCAGACGTCAGAGATCATCGGGTGGACAGGTCTTAGCCACCACCGGCACCGTGTCTCCATATGTTAGTATAGTGCGCCGAAGAGGCTGCTACACATGGTGAATACTAAGAATAAGTGTCATACAGAGCGCGAGGGCGGCGCTGCCACGGTTTCGTCACAAACCATGTGTCAGGATGCACCAATTGCCGGTCCCGAATCTGGACTCGACGAATCAAGGTAGTGTTGGTGTGTATCTCGAAGCTACTATGGCTGGAAGCGAGTTTGGAAGCAGAGGGAGTTATCGGAGGATTTGACGGAAGTGAGATGACGAATGTATAGGAACTGCTTCGAAGGTAAGACTGGAAAGGCCCCTAGTGAGCAGAATGGCAAGCTTAGGGCAGTTTAGTTACAAAAAAGGATATGAAGGCTACAATTCATTTAAATAATGGGTGTCTAAAGGCAAACTGAATCGGTACCTAAATGATACACTATGGCTGGAGGGGATTTGACGCAGTACAGCTGCGAATTTGATTCCTCTACAAACTTAAATGGCCAGTACGAACTACGTAAATAAAATTATTAGTTATAATTGTAAAAATGTCAAGACTTCTGTCTATGAAATATTATAGCGCTGCAGGAGACTTTTTTTATCATGACATTGTACCTCGCAGGATTCTTGAAACGGTCAAAAATCCTGAGCAAAAGTTGCCGTTGTTGTACCCATAATCTAGCCGGCATTCTGTGCAAAAGAGCATCATACTGGTAAATACTTGATTGATGCCCTTCGATATCTCTTTCTTGGATCTCATACACGATGACTTCGAGTTTCACGGAAAATCATCTGTAGATCTGTAGATCACATCGGGCGTACTATACGGCCAACCGCATGGCAGTGTTGCGATTCTGTGGCCGATAGTCGATCGAATCTACTAATGATCGAATAGTTCGATATAAATATCAAATAATGGTTGCGAAATGTCTTTTACCTCTTTTGTGGTTGCGACTATGTACATGCCAACTGATTTTTACGAAAACTTTTGTTATATATACTGAGTGTTTGGGTGAGGTGAGTGCTATTATTGAGAATGAAGAAGCGGAACATGTATTATTACTTGGGGACTTTAATGCCCACCCAACTGGGAGTATTGGCAATTTTTATCGTTTTGCGCTGAGAAAAAATTGATATGTGTGGATATTGAGCTGCTAGGTATTAACTCGGAAACATTTACATTCATTAGTGTAGTTAGCTCATAACAACTCTAGGCAATGGTTAGACCATTGCTTAGTTACAGGCGCGGCTAAAAAAGTATTCTGGACTTCTAAAGTTTTTCTGTGGAATATGATGTGTACTCCTCTGACCATTTTCCACTAATTGTAATCAATTGTAATTTAAGTGCTATTCGTTACTTAATGCTGACATGGCGTAGAGGAAAAGAGATGAAGAAGGCTATATGGGGTTGTAGGGACCTAACTCAAGTAGAGAAGTACACTCAAATTTGTAATGAGCTACGTAATATAGATTTTCCTTGTGAAATGATAGAATGTCCGAATAAGATGTGTCAGTGTGTTGATCATAGGCTATTTATTGACGATATGTGCCTAAGAATAGTAAATGCAATGTCAAAGGCTGCGATTGCTACTCATATGGAACGAAAATGTAAAAATAAAATCAAAATTACCACTATTTTGGTTGGAATCTACACGATGGCTAGGCGCACAGGGAGGCAAGCCCTTCGTGGTTATTAAAATTATGATTTTATGGACAAACACAGGAAAATATTTTAATCTAAGTTAAAATGGTGAATTAAACATACTAAAATCATAGGAATAAAAAATTTGAGGAATTTTGGGAGTACAACAGAAGCTTAAAGCCTACCCTGGCTGTGTGTGTCGATGGTGTTAGTGACACCAAGGACATGGGCAATTTGTTTTTGAATCATTCTAGGGTACAAGCGCTGCCTGTGACGAACGATTATATAAGTGAGCATAGAGTAGAGGGGCTCGATGCTGGACCCTTATCACAACTTGGTCTTTTTTAAAACTGAAGAGGTCAAAAAGATCATTAAGTATATGACTCGTGGAAATGGGTTGAGCATTAAGTATCTTCAGTATGCTGGTGTGCACTTGCCTAGAGTTATATTTCTGCTGTATAACATATGCATTCATTCATACTTGCTAAAGGAATTTATGAGGAATGTGGTGGTGCCAATTGTGAAGGACATTACGGGAGACGTTACAAAAATAGGCCGATTTCATTACCTACCATAACAGTCGTATTTGGCTTCCTGGATAGTCAACTGGATCAATACTTAGGTCCTAGACATACATGAGTGCACTGTTGACAAGCAGGAAAACACCAGTGTACGCTTGCTTCTTGGATCTTTGAAAAGCTTTTGATCTGATTTCGTACCCAATACTCTGGGACAAGCAGATTCGCATAATGCACAAAAGAAGTCAAACCACGCTATTCAAGTCTTTCTGTCTGTCTGTGGTTCGACTTTTCCCAAAACTCTATGAATACTCTCCGAGTCCAATATAATAACATGTTTAGAATAATGTTGAGACTGCCGCGGTATTTTAGCCATTTGGTATGTTTTTAAAGACCCGTGTCGATGGTTTCTCCACAATCATACAGAAACTTATCGCCTCAGTCTAAAATAGGTTGGAGAGGAGTCCCAATATTATTTTGAAGGTGATAGCCGACAGACAGGACAGCGCATTCAAAGCGCACTGGATGTCTCCTTTAATTTGTAAGTTTATCAAATATATCAACTGCTAAAGAATAATTTTACCATTTATATGTAATTTATTATTGTATTTATTAACATGGGTTAAGACTATTTAATAACATTTATATATGGACCTATTGTTTGTCTAAAATAAATAATAAAATAATTATTGAAAAACCCAACATTTTAAGCGGCATTGCACTCATCCATTTGAGACATACGATGCTAAGTTCACGGTTACAGCGCCCTTTATACTGAAACACAATAATGCTTGCACATTTTTGCATAAGCGCAGAAAGAGGCGATGCTGTGGTAACCACTTAGACGGTATACCTTCTGCGCAAAAAGCCTTCAAAAGGCACTAGTAAAAAAATATTGATCGAGGTCATTCCACCCCTCAAAGAACTATGTCAAGTAGATTATGAAATCTGTTACATTTCCTGGTAATTCTGTTCAAGGGAGAGGAATGACCTAAATTCATCCTCCATAATTTTACAGTTATTTGAATTAATAAGATTAAACATTTAAAATTTTAATTTTTAATTTCTTAGTTCTGCAGCAAAAAAATCGTATTTATATCGGCTGCATTATCCGAGAATAATATAAACATACGAAATATTATTAAAAAAATAAGTAGACTAGTCGTGCCGTGTCTATGTCAGTTATTTGTCTTTAAAATAAAATTAAATAAATAAATATAAACGTAGCCTTTATTTTTCTACTACAACAATATTTTACATCTTACTCTAGTATGAACTATATACATATATGATTTTTAATTAATTTAATAGGTTATTATACTAGTTTACTGTAATTTTATTAATATTTTAAATTAGTAGTCGCTTCTGTAGCGTAGGCCTCTCCAAAATCCTTCCAAACATCTCTTTCTCGTGCCGTCCGCATCCAATGGGATCCACATCTGTTCTTGAAGATGTCTCTCCATCTCTTATGTGGTCTCCCTTTTTTTCTTTTTTCCTCTCGTGGTTCCCACTCTGTTAAGCGATTCGTTCATCTATTATTTTCCATCCTACAAATATGCTATGCCCAGTGCCATTGAAGGAGCCTTATTCTTTTCTGTGCAACTACTATTTTTGTTTTTCTTCTTATTTTTTCATTACTTATTTTATCGGATAACCTTATCCCAAGAATACTCCTTTCCATTTTTCTCAGACATACAGAAGTTTTCTTTTCGTCCTCTTGCCTTAATGACCACGTCTGGCAACCATATGTTAGACACGGTAGTACTGCTACTTCAAAAAGGCTCTTTTTAATATTTATATATATTACTAGTTAACCCGGCAGACTTCGTACTGCCTCAAGGGATAAATAAAAAACCTAAACTTTTGTATAAAATAAACTTTAAACAAAAAAAGCAATCCTTTTTTTTAAAACAAATAAAAAAATGCTCGGTATGAATGAAATTTATTATTATTTTTGATTAATTACACATGATGTTGCTTACTTACAAAACAGAGTTTTCCTGAGATACTGGCTATTTATAGGGTTTCAATTTGATATTCAGACACACACAGTTATGATACAGTCTGTTAATTAATTTAAAACATATGAAAACATGACTTCAGATCTGTGGTCCTCCTGTTTTATAAAATGGTTCGATCGCATGAAAATATGTTAAAAATTTAAGGAGAGTATTTTTAAAAGCAATAAACATAATATTTTGGTTATAACATGTTGTTTTTTTAAGTTACGCAAAACTTTTAGTGCTCGCAGATCGTGGAGCAATTACTTGTATATAACACTTCAGTCCATAAAGCAAAGCCGGTAGTGTGAGTTCATGTCGATGCTAACTTCAAATAACTCTTAGTACTCCTAGACCAAGTATTGTGCCATTGTTGAATTCCATTTCTACATTATTCAGAGTTTCTTTGCTAATGCTTATTTATTCGGTGAGACAGCTAGATATTATACGGCTTGAAGTTAGGAGGCGATGTTGCCGCTTTTTCAACATAGATTTCTATGTACTCAACGAGCAGGAATATAAATGGTTTATCAAATATGTGTTTTAGGGACGTTTGGCCTCAGAATTTATATTGAAACGAGCGGCAGACCGCGTCTAGCTTCTTATATAATATTATAATACCACGTACGTGGCAATCTGATAATTGGACCAGAATTTATTCATAGTTTTTTGGGGTTTAATTTTGTGCAGAATCGTTACCACACATGGAAGAGGAGGACTTTCTTTTTAAAGAATTTCATAAATAAAATAATTTAAGTAACTTCTGATATTGTGCGGGTTGTAGCGGCGGGATCATTCAGAAATTTGTTTTTGGTTTACTTGTTATGTCTTTCATTGGTCAGCTAGCTATATAGCTTTCAAATTGAAATTCATATGAATGTTCACGTATTAAACTTAATTCAAAGTCCGAAAAACCCAAATCAATTCGTCGAAGAAATCGACAGCGTTTTTCAATTATCGTGTATACGCGCGCTGTTAGTCTAAACCGGCTGCACATGCCTCGGGCATCCAATGCGTTCGGTGAAAGAACAACAGCTTACATAGTACCTAGACTGATTAATAAACTGCCACGTGACTTGACCGACTCGTTGACTGAGACTAATTTTAAACAGAATTTAAAAAAATACTTTTTAAGACTTGACTGACCACCGATCAACTTATCGTGCTTAACTATTAATTGTATCAAGTACTTTTACTTTTATTTGTATAATTATAATGTATAGCTAAGTGATTGTGAACTATTTTTTCTTTTATTAATTTAACTCTGTTGGTGTAGACTTAATTTAGCAATTGTACAAACCTCAGTGGTTTTTATTGCTTTGAAACCGCAATGTAAAATTTGTTTTTTATTAATAAATATAAAAAAAAAAAAAAAAAAAAAAATTCACGTCGGAATTGTGCAACTGTCGGAGCAATCTTATACACTCGAATTGAAAAAGGTTGCCATCACTTCTTTTGAATAGCAAAAACATAAATACACCGACATTTGTTTTCGGATTACTTATGTGCTTCCTTTATTAATGTTTAAATGTTTTATTTGTTTCCTTCGTGTTCGATATTAAAATACTGGACACCGAAAATGATAAAATGTACTAATTATCTCGGCCTCATTGAAAGTTGGTAAGTTGCAAACATAAAATCACTCACACATAACATCCATGTTATACCAAATCGGTCAATTTATTCAGTCCTTACTTTAGAGTCCTTCTGTCTTAAGTTATAATGCAATAAGCTAACCTAACAACAACTCATAGTGACCATATTAATATTATTATCCTTTATATTTTAAATAGATAGATTAGCGCAAGTCTTATGTTGTATGTAGTCTTATGTTTTTGATCGCATCTCATTTCTTTTTGTAGATAAGTTCTATTTTATTTCTTTTCCTGAGCTTTAACTACAGTTTTTCTCCAAGCCCACTCACTCCCTATCTCTATAAGTTTTTTCGGTGGCTTTGATGTTGTCAATGCTTGTGTATATGCAATGAAAGTGCCACGTGAGCGTGCCACTTAATATCTATATATTTGTTATGGGATTACAAAGTTATTTATGCAGTTGGTGTATCTGGAAAATTGGACCAAAATTGCAAAATTTTGGTTTGATTTACACACTAAAAACTAATTATATTAATAATTCATCGGGATTATAACTTATGAAACGAGAAAAATTCATTACAAATAAACAGCGAAGAAATGAGGGTAAGAACTTACCAAAACTGGTCTATTTAAATTACCCTCCTGTTTTCGAAATCGATACAAAATATTAAAATAATCACTCGCGTCAAGAAATATCGAAACGCTCAATTCCCTCTCGCCTTTATTTTACTGCTCATATTTTATTCACCAATGCTGAACATGCAATTTGTCTTTATAGTGGCGGGAACAAAATGTTGTCACCATTTTAATGTATTATTTGATAATATGTACCATTCATATCGTAACAAATATTGCGAGTTTTGCGTAGGAATCCAATAACAAAAAGAAAAAAAACAGGACATGTACCGATGTTTAGGAAAAAATTACAGAACGAGCCAATAAATTCGTTGACAAACGCTCGAAAATTATATACGGACTGCGTATTATTGCTTTTTTTTAATAATTTACCTTTAATTTTGTGTGTATCGTGTAGAAAAACTGGAGCAAATTCGGACGAGCATTCAATGTCAATGTCACAGTTTAATAATATGTCTTAGTGTTACCTAGTTATATATTATTTAACTATTTTCTGCAAACGTTCCTCGAAAAAGTCAATCGTCAGGAATTAAATTACTTTCATAGTTGTAACCGCAGACAAAGGACTCGCTCACTTTTACGTCTCGCAAGCTGTTCTTGAGTCAAGAGCGCTCCATATTCTTCGTATGATGTACTTGAGCTTTGTAAGTCTTTCAACAGTAAAAAATAACTAACAGGAAAGAATTTTAGTTTATTTTCCATTCACCTTTTGAGGTTAGTGTTATTATATCAAACAGCGGGTGGCCGTTTCAATTTTCGCTGGTATACCTGCAATGTTTCCCATTTCAGGGCGTGAGTAATGTTATACGAGGTAATGGTTATAATTTAAATGGAGTAGAGAAAAGCGTACAAATTGTTGTTACAAATAAAAATGCATTTATTTTAAGCAACGTAATTGAAATAAACAAAGAGCATTGTTTCTAACGCGATGATGTATTTGGTAATAATTAGCAGATAATATATAGACCGAAGATCTTTGCCAAAATTGTTCTGGGTCGAAATTATTTATGGTCGCTACTACCGGTTTCGTGTTCGAAGGCAACTCTACCATGGCAAATGACACTCAATATATCGAAAGGTACTGCAATGCTTCGTTTGCTACATTTACTATTAACAGAATTGCAGATATCTTAACACTGCCTTCCCAGCTTAAATCTCAGAAACATTTAATAACTCGATAATATCTTCAAATGTTTGTTGCATTACTTTACATATTATATTGTAATTGAAATGATTTGTAAAACAATGAAAATGTACATCTTGATTTAAAAGAGTGGCAACGAGTTTCCTGCTACTTCTTTTCATTAGCTCAACTCTTTACGAAGTAGCGGTAGATTCAATTAGAAAAATATTTTTGTTGACATTCATAAGTGTCATTTCCGTGAGCTACATGAATAAAGTGATTTTGAATTTGAATTTGAAGTCTTTGTGTTTCGGCATTAGAGCTAGACTTCACATATTATAGCTTTTATCATTTAGAACAAACAAGATGCATATAGTACATAATACGAAAGTAGTAAAATGTTAGTACAATCTAAATTAATCGTCGGAAATAACAACGGCATTAAGACGTCTAAACAGTTCTTTGATGATCTACTTGATATACAATACGTGACAGGGCGTGGGATAACTCACATGTTGATTCACGCGCTTCTAATAACTTACTTCAATCGAAAGTATTAATTGGATAAAAATATAGCATGGAGTAAATTCAAATTCAAATTCAAATTCATATATTTTTTTTCAAAATAGGATTTAAAATCACTTATTGAACGTCAAAATCTACCACCCATTCAAAAGAGACTGCCTCAGACCTGAGAAGAATGGGCGCAAGAAACTCAGCGGGCTTTTTTTTTTTTTTGTAGTTATGTGAATACTCGTAATTGTATAAGCAATTTTGAAATAACTTTATTGTGTGTATTAGGTATAATTCATAGTATCGGGTGCGGGTTGACTCCTACCATCAAGTGAGCCTCATATTGTCACAATTCCACTGTATTGATATTTGTTCATTGACAATGCGATCCCTACATTTCGGTCTCCGCGTGTCTATGAGCAGTTACGGCCGTTTTCAGTAACCTACCTATCCTTAGTTTAACTTACTAGAGGTAGACAAATCTATCTTTTTACCCTTACTTATATTTCAATAACCTATCGACATAAAGCATTGGACTATAACTATATTGGACATAACTATGGATAGATAAGATCTTGTCATTAAACGATGACAGCAATATATCCGTAACTAGAGATACGTTATTGAAAACAGCAACAAGAAACAAAACACAAGACTAATAATTCATAGATATAAAGTAATAAAAATAAACACTCAACTATTGAAGTGATTTGTGTGTGAAAAATCACTTTTTTTTTAACAAAATGGTCCCTCTTATACTTTATACTAATACTTTCGTTTAATTGTTTCTACAAAACAATTATTTCCATAAAAATTTTCAAATTTCCAAGTATCGTTAACTGACAAAAATATAAAATGTATCCAACAGAAACGTGCAGATGAGATGAAAATATCTTCAATATAAATGGTTCCACTCAGAGTCTATTCAGAATGGTTTGAATATAGTGAGAGCAATCTCTGCTCTGTAAATATTAATGATTCTCAGTATTTATAGCTTCATCTAATAATAGTTAATAAATTAAACCTGCTTTGATCCGTTTTAGCGAGTTCGGTGGTGAAATAAGTATCTGCCAATTGTTTGATGTTTTTTGTCAGGTCATGGTGTTAGTATAATATTACGTTACGAAACATTCAGTTGGCAGTAATGTTTTTCTTGTATGTACAGTATGTTGGTTTTCAGTTACTGACCATCTTTAGGACTAAGATAAAATAAACTGGATTTGTAAGTAAACGTTGAAAATGGTGGTGATCACCTCAAATGATAATTTTATGTAGTCATAGTATTGTAAATATAGTTATAATATTTGTTTTGTTTGAATAATAAATACAATAATAAAATACAATTATTTTTAATAAGAAAGAATGAATTAATTCAGGATAAATTATCATTTAAACTCAGGCAAAGTCACGAGCTGTTAGAGGAGATACTTCAAGATACACAAAGCAAAGTTCAGTTAAGTTGATCGTTCAAATACAAACATCAATTTAGGAAACATTGTGAACTGAACCAAACTTCATTTCACAACTAAAATGTTCTTGATTGCGTACGACGCTGGGGAGTTAGTGATGAATCATGAAACATATTATTTTAGTAAGAAAATGTAATTTCAGCTTGAATTAATATTATGCGGTTTGATTTTAAGCTACTTTCAACTTCATGAGATATTTTGAGTAAAAATTAAATATATTGAATGCTGTATATTATTATTATTTACCTATTATCGAATCTCCTTGATACAAAATAATGTTGTTATAATTGTCTCCATCGTGTATTAACAATGAAGTCATAGAAGTAATCATAATAATGACGTTATAAAATTACTGATAGAAATTTTTCGTCTTGAACCGCTTAGCGAGCGGAGCAGCCTCCAGCATTGCTTCTGCGACCGTCATTCGTACAAAAGGTTCACCACTGAACGTTGTACACGACATTATATACTATTACTTATATATTTATGTATTGTCCAATTAGCACGGCAGTGCTACTTACACTAATTAGACGAAACACAAAAAGGAAAATTTACAAATTAATCTACGCGTACCTTAATGTGTTAGAAACTAGGGAAGTCCACCCATCATTGAATGGATCCCACTGATTCTTATCCAAGACGTTGAAATATATGAAAAAATAAATATATCAAGGAAAAAAATCAGCTTTGACAAAGACTACTCAAAAATTAAAAGGCGAATTCAACATACTTGGAACAAATATTGGAACCTAAAGGAGATTTTCTAAAACAATATACGAATAAAACTTAAAACTAAATCAATGAGAAGCTGTTTTCAGCCATGTCTAAATAAGGTTTAATTCCCACATATTTCCTTAACTGGCAAAGTTATCAAATGTTGTAGATATTGTATTTAATTATGAATACGCAAACAGAATTGTATTAATCGAATGTAAATATCATTGCATTGATGAATTAATAAGTGAACACGAATATAGCTGAGAATCAATCAGAATGTTAATTATCAGAATCTCAATAAATGTTTTAAAACTAGTGAATACTATATTTTGTACCTAAATATTAATAAATAACCTTAATTGGTAATCCTTGCATACAAATTAATTACAATAATTAATTATTGTATCGTTCTCTTATTTTAGTTTTCTCTCATCTTCTGCATCCTGCTTATTAATTAAAACCATCCGTGTCAATATTGCTATTCATATAATTTTTATTTGTGAAGACTACGCCTTTTAAATGGGATTGCTGGAATTAATGCGTTAGCGCAGGCGTCAACTCAGGGACACACTTTGCGTCCATCACCGTTCGACTTCTTTATGTCCAACGAAAACAGAGCTCTCTGAGCTGTCTGAACTATACTTCAGGTATAGAGCTCTTACACCACGGGATGGTCGGCGGTGTAACTCGATTTGGAGACAAAAAGAGCGCACAGGAGATCGGCTTTCTCTTTTGCCGTATGGGCCAGGGTGTCATTCTTCATGTGCAACGGCGGCAGGGACGTCTGGTTGAAGTTACCAAGAGCAGCTTTCGATAACAACTTTTAGGTGTTCTGACGAGGCAATGGTCAGACGTTCCGAGAGGGGCGTCGACACAGGCTGGTAACTGTAGGTAGCAAACATAGAAAAAACGATGATTTCAGAACTTCCGCCTGTTTTTAAAGGTAATTTATAGGAGAGGAGGTCAAACGAGCATCCAGATGGGTCCATCTGATCACATTAGTCCGCCTACTCTCTTGTAACAGGAACACGAATCACAAGAGCGTTGCCGACCTTATACGTTCAATAAATGTACGTATTATGAATTCGTAAACCGAAAACAAATTAGTTCGTGGCGGGCCGTGACGCGTAAACAACAGGTAAAAAGTAAGAAATAACAAAAGATAAAATCATTCAGCGCCAGACAATGCAGCCGCTTAATGTATATTTTTATCTCCATAAACATATTATGGTGTTTTCCTTAAAAAAGTTGCACTTATTTGATATATTTTTATATACTACATTGCTAGAACCGTAAAATTATACAAATAATACAATAAAGAAAAAAGTATGAAGACGTAATTTAAGCGACAAAACAATTTTATCAAAGTGTGCACAAATGCTGTTTATTTATTATATAGATTTTTATTATACACGATTTATTCTTGTTATCCAAGAACTCGGTACGCTTGTCAGAGAAGCATTTGTTAAACTTTTATTACAAAAATGTACAGCTAACAAAGTACATCATGCGGAGAATATAGAGCCTTAGTGTTTTAAGTTAAGAATAGCTTCCGAGGTGTAAAAGCGAGTGAGTCTTTTGTCCGCGGCTTCAGTCATGAATGTAATTTTATTTGTGTAAAGACTTTCTTGAGGAATATTTGCAGGAAAACACTAAAACATGGGACCCTTGAAACTTATTTATTTCTTTTGTATGTAAACTTGCGTCAACCTTTGTTATCTTTCAATTAAAATTTTTAAAATAAAATTCAATAAATAATAAAGTTATAAAGAATGCATAAACCGAAATTAAGAAGGCAGATCCTCATAACGTTTTTAATTATAATATATAAAATAGACTTATAGATACAATTTAATGGCGCATAGACAAAGTATGCCAGAGAGAAAAACATAATAAAAGACAGAAAAGGAAAGTCAATCTAATATTTCTGTAACTGATATTGTTTGACAAGTCATAAGTCTCACAGTCAGCCACGAATGGCAATAGCATTTCAAAAAAGCGCGTACACTTTTCTAAGAGGCTGGCAACGCTCATTCAACATTAAGTGACCTTATTACGTAAGAAGCAAAAGCAAAACAATCGCAAAAATTTTACAATTTACACAAATTGTTGGCCTTTTCGTGTCACGTATAAGCGATCACAGCTCGATAGCAAAGTGACGCTCGTTTGTTGTCCTCTTCCAAATAGAAACGGTTTTTTTGTAGTTATCGTATACAACTATTAATTATATGTGGTTTAAAAACTACAACAACAAGTAAGTTTTCAACAGTTTAATATTTGCTATAAATTGATTACTCTTTACAGCCGTAGACTGCATTTCATATTAGTATTAACATCGCTGGAGTCACACTTACAAAAGTTTTCGACTTTTCTGTTTTGCTATCCCAGAGAAATATAACTTATAAGCAACACACAGCAAAATTTATAAATGATAATAATAACGCAACCAACTTAAAGAAGTGGAAAGTGGAAGGCCATATTATTTATTTTACGAGCCTTTATCATAAATATACCACTTTACCATCATTCCGTATGAAGATAACGATATCATTTATTTTATGATTTATCATCCGGGTCCCTTTTAAGTCAGCAGACGTTTTAGTGAGATTTATATTAGGGATTAAAGTATGAAATTGCCATTTTGTACTGAAAAATTCATTGAACATTTTATTTTGTAAAGTAAAATATTTACCCTCGTTATGTATACATTTCAACTTTCACTGTGCGGGAAATTTTATTTATTTCTTTGTGGCAGAACCCTGGGGACCTACTCAACGAACTCTGTGAATTCATTTTATATTGCTTCTTGAAAAGATAATTTTTATTACCATTTTGAAATATTATCCAAATGGCAGAAAAATGGTAGTCGGTTGGGGCCGGGTCTGACAAGTACGGCAAATGTCAGAAGATTTCTAATGTAGCCCCTGTACAGTTCTTGTAATTAAGCCGTGTAAGGTCTCGTATCTTTTGTATGGGCAACCTTCAATGCAGGACATTTTTGCTCTGTTTCACCTTAAGCCAGCCCTTGCTTGTGGTTAAAGTAACGAATCCACTTTTCATCACACGTGACAATTTGCCTGAAAAGCAATTTACTGATATGCTGTTAATTAATAATTCCTTGGTACTTTATTGCGAATTCGCTTCTACCATAGCATACAATTCACCATTAATTAGGAAATGCATTATTAATTACTTTAGTGATGTTCTTCCACGGGGCTTATTCATCTAGTCGATAAGTCTTTGATAAAATGAGCTGGACTTTTCACTTACCAATAGGTATTTATTTATTTATTTATTTATTTAAGGACATCCAGTTACAGTTACACTAAAAGTAATCTTAAAATAAGTAAATGTCTAAATAAAATTGTAAGTGCACTGAATATAGGTGCCACAACATGCAAATCAAGTAACAAAATATATCAAGTACATTAAGTTCAAAACTACATGACTACACTATTATTATCTACTGCATTCTACTACATTCAAAAATACTTACTATAATTATAGCTTAAGAATTATAACTAACTTAAATACTATTTAACATTATTCAAAAATTACCGAACCTGCTGTTCTTAAATGCAATGGGTGACGTGTTAAATATGTCTACAGATACATCGAGAGAGTTATATGTTTGGCTTAGTCTAGATATAGGAGAGTGTATTTTCAGATTAGTACGAGCTAACGGCAAACGCAAAAGACCCAGGGGTTTATATGGTAATCGGCGAGGAACTCTAAAAGTGAAAGATTCAAGCAATATAAGGCAATCGACAAAACTTCGCAGTACTTTGAACAAGAATACCATATCTGATAATTGACGACGAACTGATGGGTTTTCCACTTTAAAATAATTCAGTCTTTCGACATTTGATTTATGGAGTTTGTGTAGACCAACCGAATATGACAGGTGTCTCAAAAATCTTTTTTGAATTCGCTCAATGCGTAATTGGTGAACCTTATAGACTGGTGACCACACAACACTGCAGTATTCTAAGGTACTCCTCACAAAGGCGTTATAAATAATAATCTTAGTGAGCGGGTTTTTAAAATACTTACAATTTCTTAATATGAAACCAAGAGTTCTAGAAGACTTAGCTACGATTTTGTCAATATGTGGGAGAAATGTCAGTTTATTATCGAAGACTACTCCTAAATCACGAATGCAATTTACCTCTTCCAATGCTGTTCCACAAAAGTGGTACCGGGATTCAATGATGTTATGTTTGCGTGTAAATTTTATATGGTGACATTTCGAGGTATTTAATAACATTCCATTCTCCGAACACCAACTCGACAAACTTGAAAGATCTTTCTGTAGCAGTTCAGTATCCTCAGAGGTTCTAATCACTCGGCAAAGCTTGAGGTCGTCAGCAAAGAGAAAAACTTTGCTATTACTGAACACAAATACTATGTCATTAATGAACACGTTAAATAGCCAAGGGCCTATGTGGAAACCTTGTGGAACACCTGAGATTGCTGTGAATGTATTCGATTTATAGCCTTTCACTACCACGTATTGCTGTCTAGTCGATAAGTAAGAGGCAAACCAATTTAGGGCTGCTCCAAAGATAGGTACCATATTTTTCTAGATTTTTAATTAATAGTCCGTGGGGCACGGTGTCGAACGCCTTTGAGAAGTCTGTGTATACAGAATCTACTTGGTGGGATGAATCAACCGCGTCGACAAGATACTGAAGGTAGCTGACGAGGTTCGTATTGGAAGATCTTGCTTTAACAAAACCATGCTGTTCTAAACTGAGCGATTGTTTGAAATGTTTTTCTAAGTATGGACATATTAAAGCCTCGAAAATCTTAGCAAACACGGGTAAAATGGAGATGGGTCTATAATTCGATACCTCCACATGATTTCCATTCCTGTGTATTGGGACAACTTTTGCAGTTTTCCAAAGTGATGGGAAAATACCTGTTGCAAGGGATCTGTTAAATATGAGATAAAGTGGAAGACTTAGGACAGAACAGCAGCTTTTCACAAAATAAGATGGGATACCATCCGGCCCGGGGCCTTTGTAAGGGTCAAGTCTTTTTAAGTATAGAAACAATTTTGATCTAGATATATGCAGATTACCTAAATTGTTATTATGGTTATTAACAAAAGTTTCGTTACTCGTTGTTAAATTATACCCGGTTGAAGAACTGTAAACTGAGGAAAAATATGATGCAAAAAGATTACAAATTTGAGTTCCATCTGAAGCAGTAACATCTTTGTATATCATTTTATGAGGGTATTGGTTAGACGTACCACGTTTCTTATTCAAGTAGGACCAGAAATATTTTGGGTTGCTACCGATACTCTCTTCAATATCTTGGATGTATTTGTTGTAGCAAGAGATGGTATATGTTTTGCATCTCTTGTTTAAAATGTTTAATTCTATTTCGTCCAGAGGGTTATGATATTTTCGGAAACGGTGTAGAACTTTTATCTTTTCTTTAGTCACTTTTGTCTTTGGTACAAATTCATTTATTACTTTATTTAATATACAATAGAAGCGACCAACCATTTCATCTACATCTCCACTATCCGAAAATTCACTCAACCAATTCACTTTATCAAGTTGGTCGATAATTTTCTGATAATCTGCTTTTAGGAAATTATATCTAACTTCCCCAAAATTAGCCCTAAGTTCCTTATATTTATCATTTAAGTAAACTGATATATCCAGGGGAACATGGTATGGGTCAATTTTAACTAGTGGATTATGTGATGCATTTACTTTGATGTTAGGCATATTACTTAAAACTAGGTCTAAAATTTTCAGCTGGTTATTGGTTATATTATTATATTGAAAAAGATTATTAAGAGAAACAAAATCAATTAGGAGATAACCCAACGAGGAACCGTTATTAGTTATTGAATCTTAGTTATCGACCTTCTCGGCCAAAAGGTTGTAAGCGCCGCGGGATTGGTTGGCGCTTACGCGTACTAGTCACACGTTTAAAAATCCGAATAACAAGATTATTATTTGAGTAATATTACTAATTTAACACTGCTTCTATTTATTAATTTATATTTAGTTACAATCACTGAATAAAATAGAAACTGTGGGTATACTTTTCAGGTCAAACGATGCACTTTAAACCACTAAATTCTTTTATTTTACTTGAGGAGCTAAGTTAAAATGTTGTTACTTGTCGTCGTATCACAGATTGCGCGTCTTGTCAACTTCTACTTATAAAAAAATATAAAATGTAGTTTTTAAGAATGTTTGTTCTCGGCTTCACAACAATGTACGGTAACAACGTACCATTTCTCGTAAAACTCTTTTATCTTCCGAGCTTATGATGTGTATCCATCCAAGTGAGTACTCAAGACTGTATAAAACTATTTAAATTTTATTATTTCACTCTATATAATATTTGTTTTGTGACATTCTTTAATTTATTCAACTTCGACTTCAAAAAAGAAGGAGGTTCTCAATTCGTCGGTATTTTTTTTATGTTTGTTACCTCAAAACTTTCGACTGGGTGAACCGATTTTGATAATTCTTTTTTTATTTGAAAGCTGGTGCTTCCCGTGTGGTCCCTATTCTAATTTGGTCCAGATCTAACAGTGGCATCCATGAGAAAACCATAAAAGTCTTAAATTTGCTATGCATTCGTATAGCAAAGTGGATGATAAATTTACGAATAACTCAATATCGCGCCAACCAATTTCGATGATTCTCTTTTTATTGGAAATGACTTTACTTCAAAGATAGTTTGGTGAGAGTTTTGTAAGGTTCTGATTACGGAATCCATGGCAAAGTAACGGAACTCTTAAATTAAGCGCTTACTTTCATTGCTGCATTGAAAAATTTTGTATATCTATACATATTTAGACAAATTCTTAGTTAGTGTACTTCAAATTCAAAAAAATAAGATTTTTTTTAATTACTGTTAATAAAACAACCGACTTCAAAAACACTATTCCAATACAATTAATATAATATGCACTAAAAAGTATTAAAATAATTGCGTATTTTTATACAATCTAATGAATAAATCTAATTCTAGTTACGAATATGTATATATGTTATATATATATAACATGTAAATACATAGTTATAGGTGAGATGTGCTTGAGTCGTGAGGAGGCGAGAGGCGAGAGTGGGTCGCGGCGGAAGGACACCGATTCAAAAAATAACAATAATCGTAACTAGAATTAGATTAATTAATTAGATTGTATAAAAATACGCAATTATTTTAGTGCACATTATATCTATTGTTTTGGAATAGTGTTTTTGAATTCGGTTGATTTTTGTTAAAAAAAAATTATTTTATGTTTCGATTTGAAAGGGCCCCTGTCTAGTGAGGCTGGACTGTGCTGTGCTCCTGAGACTTAGAATCTTATAACGGGTCACTCACCATAAGATGTACTTCTTCTCTTAATAAAAATAAGTTTCAGAAATCAATTTAAATGAAATCCAAATTTCATTACTCGTTGTTATGTTACAACTAATGAAGTACAGACAATCTTCTTCAGATCCTAAGCGCAGTTTTTTTTATGAGATTAAAGAGACGCGACGAGCAGGACGTTCAGCTGATGGTTGATACGCCTTAGCCATTACAATGTAGTGCCTTTCAGGATTCTTGAAAAACCCAAAAAATTCTGAGTGGCACTACAATTGCGCTCGTCACCTTGAGACCTAAGATGTTAAGTTTAATTTGCTCAGTAATTTCAATAGCTACGGCGCCCTTCAGACCGAAACAGTAGTGTTTACGCATTACTGCTTCACGGCAGAAATAGGCGCCGTTGTGGTACCCACAATCTAGCCGATTTCCTGAGCAAAGGAGCCTCCCACTGGTATAAGCCGTTTATTGTTAGCAAAGTGAACATTAGTGTCTGGCCCGCAACCCTCCGCGTGTTATTTTATTTTTGATAAGGAAATAAATAAACAAAAAGCTTGTTCATAAACATTTATTAGTATAATATATCATTTTCCATATTTCATTAATATTACATTATCACCCCATTAGGGATATATAAGAAACTACATACAGAAGACTCTACTAGGCTGCAATACCATATCACCCCCTGCTGGGAGCCGCATAAAGTACATTAAAGACTCGTTATTATTATAATTAGAATACTTTGACACATCTATATAGAAACCAGTGTTGCCAATCGCAAATACAGGTTGCGAAATCATAAAGGCTTGTATTATCGTCTTTCACCAAGTTTTCCTTTCCATTAGTCTCTTACATGACTAAAACATTTAAAAGTTAAAAATTTTAGTATAATTTATCGTCTACTTCTATTGACATAAGTTTACCACCAATTAGCAACTACATATAGCTTATCTCTACATACATACATAGAAGGTTGACTGCGAAAAAGACGGGTGAGTTGGTAGAAAATTAAAATAAACTTAAAATCCATACACCCATCCCTCTGCAGTCAGTCTAACCGATGGAGCGTTATGTCGAGGCGTACTTGGTTAGGCAATAAGGCTGGGTAATTGCCCAACCACGTAGGCGGACACTCCATCAGTTAGATAACGGAAAGTAAGTCATTACTAAAGTGGTCCAAAAATATTTAAACAAAATCTGATTCCCTGTTAGAAGATATGAAGAAAAAACGCAAAGGGTCCGGTGGGAAGGTGTCGGTCGGATGCGAGCAGCTAGCCCCACTTCTGGAAGAGGCCCATGCGCTGACAGCGACAGTTGGAGCCCCAGAGGTTGCAGCGG
Source organism: Leptidea sinapis (assembly GCF_905404315.1). Lineage (NCBI taxonomy): Eukaryota > Metazoa > Arthropoda > Insecta > Lepidoptera > Pieridae > Leptidea > Leptidea sinapis. The sequence continues at coordinate 12,831,922 of NC_066286.1, read as the reverse complement.
CAGGAGGACGAGTGGCAGCAATCTCCGGGGCGGTGGTCGCAGTTCCCACCGCGGCGGATACAGGCGCGTCTGAAAACGTAGATCAGCGACGATCGTCTGAAACCATATCGGTAAAGGCTAGCCTAAGTTTATGTCCAAGCTTTCTTGGTGGACATGATTCTACTTTTCATGTATTTTTAAATATCTCTGATTAGAAAATTATTTCTGATTTCTAATGGTAATAACCATCTTAATTCGTCTCATTGAGTCTTACATCATTGTGCCTTTTGATGTCGAGACACTTGGCCTGTGGGACTCAGAGGCTATGTACGAGTCTTAAATAGAGCTTGAGGAATCCGCTGCTGGCAATTACTACAGCCTAGCCGTATACCTGGTACACCTCCACGTGGGGATAGTTCTACTTGGTCGTAATTCAAATTTTTGAAATTTAAATATTTGTATTCAACATAGGATGCGATATCACTGGATGACGAAAGTCACTTACTGGTGGTCACTCAGGAGCGGTTTTCTTTAGTTAATTATTGTATAGTTTAGACATAAATCGAATTACTACATAAAAAACCCTCATTCAACTATCTAATAGCTTGCTTGATGTTGCTTTATAGACAGAAACGTGAACATGGTTTGTATTGAGACGTACTTGCCAACATCCTGTAACATCTGCATATCGTTGGGGTCGTCATCATATTCCGGGCCACTGATTTCTATATCTTCATCACCTGTTCAAAGTTATTTCAAATTAATCATTATTCATAAGTACATCGCAATGACTGATAACTATATTAAATTTATTAAAGCAATTCACGCAAATTTTATCAAATATCCCATATTGTTAGGATTTTTTACGTAACCACTCAGCATGAAAACTATAGTAAATTTAAGTTATTTTGTAATTTAAGTAGGTACCTATTTGTAAGACTTGAAATCTCCGCATACATCCAAGCCTTGTATGCGTAAAATTTAATATCTGTGACTAACTTTCAACGGTTAGTTTTTATCGCTTAGTTTCAATAAACAATTTCACAAGAAAGTTCATGGAGATCAGATGAAAAATAGAAAAATGGTTTCCTACGTAACATACATTTGCATTAATATTACAAACAATAACATAAATATCCATTTTGATAATATTAAAACGATATTCGTCATGTTTATAACATTATCCTTCTTGTTAAGTTTCATTTACTCATCCTTGCAAAGATTTTAGGACTCAAACTCCATTAAATATAGTATTAACGATCAAGACTACCCCTAATCGCGATGAAATTAATATTATGAAATTCTTGGATATGAGACTATGGACATGATAACGCTTTATAAATGTTTATTTTCTTCTTACCAATGCTACTTATGTTATATTTAATGTTTGTTATTTCTCTTTTTTTATTAATAATTGTTCAATATTTTATATCACGCTTTTTACTGCTGTGTGCTTGTAAGGGCTTGTTATTTTGTACTACGTATCCCCTGTGTACTCTAATTGTAATTAATATGTGTCAGTTGGTGTACCTATGTGAATTAATAAAATTATTTATCATTGTTCTTATTAATACAAACTAGATATTTTATCAGACATACCAATTATTCTCTAAGCAACTACTTGGTTTGAAACCAATTGAATTATTATTAGTTGCTTATTTGTTTGTAAAAAGTTCTCAGACTTAAGAAGATGGTAAGCCCTTGTTAACAAAAATACTTCACAAGTTAAGCTCCTATATTGTAGATGTTATAAAATATTTACCTAAGCTTTCCCGTGCCTGTATAACATGTATTTAATTAAAGTTATGCCCGCTCTACACTCGATTCTTGCTGTAAATTCACACCGTGAAGGTTGTGTTTAATTGTATCCCTTTTCACTCGCAATGGTTCGCAGTCTCGTTCGCTACTTCAAAGAAAAGGGATAACAACGACGTGTTTGCTTCTGCTATAGACTTTATGTACTATTGCGTACTATAATTAGCTATATTTAAAAGTATATTATCTTTTTTTATTATTAGTTCCTTGTTTTTAAGCCTGCCATATTAGTGGGTCTGATTGTTAACACTCAATCAGTGTTAGCTCAAGTTCGTTATTCAAAAACAATTCAAAAGAAACTTAAGCAGTGACAGCAGTCTTGTACGAAACTTGGCGAACAACTGCGAATATAAATTCGCGGTCGTGGGCCGGTACTCAAGCGTAATTCCTTTGTCACGGGGCGACAGTTAACCGGGCACGGCGCGATCGCGAATGCGAATGCGAATGCGCGGAACCATCAGTTGCACTCGAGATTTTCGCGTGTTCGCGGCATTCGCGACATTCGCGCTGCGATTGGAAACCGCGTATTGCCCGCTCTACGCGGTGTCCTACGTGGGCGAATCAACGCGAACGTGATTGCGAAACGATCCGATGCGAATTTAATGCGGTGCGGAGCGATGCGGCTACACTGTCCTACGTGCGCGCGAACCGTCCCCTCCGCGCCCTCCGCCGCCGTTCAGTTCAGTTAGCATTAATCATTTGCCATGGACGGACGGATGCCATGGATATTGTTGGAAAATTCATATCTTAAATATGAGATATTGAAGAAGTGTATAAAGCAGAGAAGTGGAACTAATACTGTGTACTTAGAAAGGCATACTCATGGGGAATTTCATAATTTGTACCAGGATTTACGTACTCAACCCCTGTTGTTCAAGGAATATTGTCGAATGTTACCTACAACGTTTGACTATATTGTACAAGCCATTAAACCTGTTCTACAATTTACTACAACAAATTTTCAGGAACCTATTTCTGTAGAAGAACGACTTATGGTGACTTTGAGGTAAGAAAACTATGAAAGAAATGTTAGAGATTATATATAATATTAATTCTAAAGTTTAATTAGTAAGTATGTACATAATTGCAATACTTTCACAAAGATGTGTAATAGCCATGTTGTTGAGCACTGGATTGTGGTGGGTTTAACTTTGACAGCTCCATTAGAAGAAGCTCCTGCATCTGCGTTCTAAAATGTAATTTGCTAAGTGATGGCAACTGTTTCATGTAAGGTAATATTGATTTGAACCAAAGAAGGTCGTCGTCAGTATTATCTGGTTGATCTTCGCGAAGAATTTTCATTTTTTCTCTCTCAATATCGAGAAATGCTTCGAGACTTATATCTTTTCTTTTGCGTGTTTGCCTTGTGATAGCTGGCAACGAGGATGAAGGCGAAGGACCTGGCAACGAGGGCGAAGGTGGACGATCTTGTCAAAGGCTGTTATCTATGGACATGTTCTGTGGTATTTCTTCTAAAATAGACGCAGATTCAGGGAGCTGGGTGTTGTCATTGTCAGATGCGTTCATGTTGAATATCTCTTCTGGACTAGCCGCGTCTGAATACACTGACAGATCTACTGAATTGCTTTCGGAGTCTTGTGATATAATATTCCCTTCTGTTTGTCGGGGTTTCAGAACTACTTTTAAAAAAGACATGGCCTCAAAATGTGGCCATGTGCCTGTATACTTCGGCTCATTATCGGCGTCAGTCCCAGAACGTGGCTTAGGATTTTTTTTTAATTCTTTACTAAACGTGTCTCTCAAATTTTTCCATTTTTTCTTAGTCATTTCACCTGAAAAAAGAATAGGAATTATAACTTAATATTTTGCATTATTCCAGGTATTTGGCCACAGGTATACAATTTCGGCAACTTGCTTTCTCGTTCAGAATTTCAAAATCTGCTATTTCTACAATCGTACCACAAGTTTGCAAAGCTATATGGACTCAATTAGCTAGGAAACACATGCCCGAACCTTCAGAAGATAGCTTTAAAAACATAGCGCAATGTTTTTGGGACAGATGGCAGTTTCCTAATTGCATTGGATGTATTGACGGAAAGCACATTCGCATAATAAAACCAAAAAAGAGTGGTTCCATGTATTATAATTACAAATCCTTTTTTTCGATTGGGTTGTTAGCAGTCACTGACGCAAATTATTAGTTTGTAATGATAAATGTGGGTTCCTATGGAAAAGACAACGATGCCGGTGTTTTTGAGGAATGCCCCTTTCGAATAGCAATAGAACAAGGAAGACTAAAAATACCTAAAGAACAAGTATTACCGGGCTCTAATATCATAGCTCCGTACGTGCTCCTTGGCCTATTGCGACCTTTTCCAGAAAAATCAACGGTTAAAGGGGACGCTAAAGATAATTATAATTATCGCTTATCTCGAGCCAGAATGGTGGTGGAATGTTCTTTTGGTTCAATAACTTCTAAATTCAGAATTCTACATAAATCTATCGAAACGAATGTTACAAATGCAGTTCATATCGTCAAAGCCATATGTTTACTACACAATATTATAAGGGATCTTGAATCAATAAATGAGAATGAGTTAATGTCTTTCCGAAAAACATATCAAAATATGTCACAAATAAAGATACAATGCTACATCACGAGCAGCCGCACAGGCAAGAGAAAACTTTAAACTGTATTTTAAGCAACATCCTTTGCTAAGAATGTAATAATAATAAAGAAATATGTTGTACTTACTTATAGTCCCAATTATTTTAGCCACAGCGGTGCGATAATAAACGGTTGTGGTAACTTTTATTCCTTTTGTCCCATAAGTAGGACGTTCTTGGATAGCAATAATAAGATGTTCTACTTCCGACATTACTACTTAATTTTTGCTTGAAAAAAATATGGCCGATGCGTCCACTTCGCGCGAAAATATCAAGCCAACTGATCGCGTTCGCTTCATTTCGCGCCGCTCCGCACCGCACCCCACGTGCGTTTGGTCACGTAGGCCACTTCAATAGGTTTCGAATGTTTGTTGTTTTCGCGCCGCGCCGCGCCGCTTCGCGTTCGCGTTGTTTCGCCCACGTAGGACACCGCGCTACACTTAGTCCGCGAATTGCGCGCAAACCTGCGACACGGCGCGAAGGGACCGCGAAGCGTGAACGTGGCGCGAATCCGATTAGACTTCACACTCGCACTCCGCTCAGTGTCGACTGAGCCGCTGTATTGGTTAATTGTCGTGCATATAGAGCGATATATTTACAAAAACAATGGATGTCTGGACAAATGAGCTAGAAATTGTATCTTTAGAATATTACCAAGCCGAGCCCATATTATGGGATCCAAATGATAAAAATCACAAGAATAAATTAAAAATTCACGACGCTTGGATGCGTATCAGCGTTTTGATGGAAATATCAATATATTTACATAGTTAAAGTACGCTAATGCACACAGCATGAGGGATGCAGCAGCAGCTACTTCGACGTCCATCTCATATGACGTTGCGAACTTCACTGTGAAAGTACCGCGAACCATTGCGAGTGTGGAGTCTTGTTTACTTAACGCAAATTAGCGGCGTATTGGCGCTGCGAAATAGCGCTGTGATTCGCGGAATAGGTGCAGAGCGAGCATATTAGATTAATTTACACGCGAACTGGCTTACTGTATCAACACGACGCGAGGGGTAAACTTTCCTTTTAAAATAATTATTATTGAGTCGTTTATTAAATTACGAATCTTGTGAATAACGTTAAGTAATTAGTTATGACTGAGTTTTCTTTAATGATTAAGGCAGTAAACAAGTTATTTATTGTAAATGGCAGTATATTTAGTCCATAAACGATTTGTGGTATTACTAAAAGTACTTTATCAATTGTGGGTCAATATATTTCAGCTATCCTGTTGGACCAAGTTTATTATTGTCAACTATATCGTAGACGTCAAATAGAATGTATTGAAAAAGGTGAAAAATAATTGAAAAATTTAGTTAGATACAGATTGCGCTATTAAAAAGTGTAAATAGTATTATTGATTTTTTGGAGCTATAGTTATATGAGTTGATCTCGATCATACACATTTATATTGAGTCTATTAATATTTATTATCACAATTCCTTTTATTTTTATTAAAAATATATAATAAAGCATAATATTCGTTATGTTTTAATTAAAAAAAAAAAAAAAAAAAATCTGAGTGGAGGGATTTTGTGAGCAAGTACTTATGTCAGAATTTTAGTTGAGGTCCCGGGACCTCACTTCAATGACACTGCTCGTGGCAGCTTCGTAGGCGGTTCCTTCCTAAGCTACCTTCTCTAAGATATGGCGCGAGGGAAACGATGGCTGGTCTATGTATCGTGCTCCTGAACAGCCGCTGCTTGTGGTGCCGGTCGATCCTGTCTTCGAGGACTTATTTTAATGATGATAATATACCATCTAAATTTATTAGTTGAAATATACCATTTTGAGTTTTTTTTAATAAATCACTCCTTTTTTTAACTCACAGAAGTAGGTCAAAATATTTGAGTAATTTTAGTGCATCGCAGTCTATACATTGCATACATTGAAAAATGCTGACACTGTAAATATACATTTAAAAGAGTGGCAATGAGTTTCTAGTAACTTCTTCTCATTAAAGCTTAAGTTTTCCGAAGTTGTGGTAAATTCTTTGACATTCATAAGTGTCCTTTCGACCTAAGTGAATAAATGTTTTTTTCCTTATTTTTTTAAGTGTGACGTCACCTGGGTCTATATACGAGGCATGTGAGCAGTGCTGAGCTAGCACCAACACGGCGGCTGCCAGCACCAGCAACAGGGTGCGCGGCATCACGCTGTCCTCACTACCGCTGCTGTTCTACAATTAAAACAATACACATTAACACCAATAGATACATTAATCATATGGTACAGAATACTTTAGTCCATTTCCACTGCTGGACAAAGGCCTTCCTCAAAGATCACGATAACAATCGGTCCTGCGCTGCCCTCATCCATTCCAGCTCCCTTGCACAGGATACCGGCTAGATTATGGGTACCACAACCGCGCCTATTTCTGCCGTGAAGAAGTAATGTGTAAACATTACTGTGTTTCAGTCCGAAGGTCGCCGTAGCTAGTGAAATTACTGGGCAAATGAGACTTAACATCTTATGTCTCAAGGTGACGAGCGCAATTGTAGTGCCGCTCAGAATTTTTGGGTTTTTCTGAGCAGCACTGCATTGTAATATGCAGGGCGTATCAATTACCATCAGCTGAACTTCCTGCTCGTCTCGTCTATTACTGTCATAAAAAAAATCCAAAATACTCCGGCGATCTTGACCAGATCGTCGGTCCATCTTGTCCAGGGCCTACCAACACTGCGTCTTCCGGTACGTTTTTCACATGATTTTGTTCAACTATTCAATTCTATTCAATTATTAACGATTTCTCTATATGTATTAGAAAATTATTTTAAATCAATCATAATGATATTTGAAATAAAGTCGTTTTTAAAAACGCAATTGAATCCGAGATCATGTTCCATTATTTAAAATTGAACGCGAGTCTCCGTGGTATCATGTCGCTCAAAGCGAACTGCATTGTGGAGAACAGACGTCCTCTTGTAAGTCCCAGCTCATCTTACTGACTGTACAAATAATATCTATTTATTTTATACGAACATAAACGAATCTTCAATAATGATCAACGTCAACAAGTATTCTTAATGGTGGACTTTGCAGGTACAGATACAGGGCTGCTGAGGTCTACCAGATGCTTGACGAAACGTGGTTTTTCAAATCAAAAACAAATATAATCGAAACTTTATTCAAATAGGTCAAGGAAATTACACTTATGAAAGTTAAAATGTTTTCTTTTTTATATTTACCACCACTTCAGAAAAGTTTGAAAAGACAAGAAACTCATTGACATTCTTTTAAATCAACGTTTATATAGCTTCATCGTCTTACAAATCATTTTAATTACAATATGTGTAAAGTGATTATGTATTTGATTTCTTCGTAGTGAAACGTGTGGTTGTGGAATGCTAGACATCAACGTAATGCGGTTGAAATTACTCCTTTTAACTTGATGTCGAGTGATTCAATTGGTGAACCTTTATGCCCTGAAGAGGTCACACAGCCATGATGTTCAATATTTTTCTTATCCTCCTTTATGAGGTGGTGTATGAGATTTATTTATTTGTATGGATCTCCAACGGATATTAACTTACCTCTAACACATGCCTTATAACTAAACATTTGTATGTACTACCAATTATAGGAGAACACATCATTCCATAAAAATAACAGTGGTTAATTTGCATTTAAGGTGACTATAAACTACTTAAGTATCTTAAATAAGTTATATAATAAGTATTAGTTGGAAGAATATGGTTTTCTGAACAATAACAAAGGTTGAATATAATAGAAAGTTAAACACTAATTAATTGGCCAGAGTGTCGCTACATTTTTTTAGAAAAAGTGGGAGCCTATCACAACCAATGTCCAGTGTTGCTATGTTTTTTACACATTCGTTGTATACGCGTGACATACGGGCTGTAGGAGCGTCCTGTCCAAGTTTCGTTCGAGCATTATTAGTTTTAAAGAAAGGACATGTGTTGCGAGGAGGTCTCCGAGGTACGTTTATATTGAATCTACTCAACAGTTCATTGTCATCTATTTTTCCATTGAAAACTTTATAGAGAAGTTTCATATCTTAAAGAGATCTACGAAATGAAGTGGTTTCATCCTAAAGTAATCGAGTTTGTTTTTGTAGCACTCTCTATAACTTGAGATCTTAAATCGGAAGATTAGGTGTTTTATGAGTCTCTTTTGAACACGTTCGATTCTGTAAATCTGATTTTTGTACCCGGGGGACCACACTTGACAACAATATTCTAGTTTGCTACGAACCAAGCTGTTGTACAGTTGAAGGATTGTTTTTAGCTTTTTGAAATCTTTAGACTGTCTGAGATTAAAGCCAAGCAATTTGAAAGAAGCTGTTACTACAGAATTTGTGTTTGTCAAATTTTAATTTGTTATCAAATATTACGCCTAGGTCCCGAATGGAATCTGTTTCTTTCAATCTATTTCCCAAGATTTTGTATGAACTCATTATTGGACATTTTTTTCTAGTGAATGTTATAAAACTGCATTTACCCGGATTAAGCAGCATACGATTAGCTTCACATCATAGGACAAGTCTGTCAAGATTTGCTTGTAGATCTGTTACATCAGATTCTTGCATTATAATTTTAGCTATTTTTAAATCATCTGCGAACAGATAAACCTGACAATTTTTAAATAATTCAGTTATATCGTTAATAAATAAAACAAAGAATAGAGGTCCCAAATTAGAGCCCTGCGGAACACCGGAAATTGCATTGAAAGAGTCCGAACACTCGCCATCAATCACTACTCTGGCATTTCGGTTAGAAAGGTAGGATTTGCACCAGCTTAAAAATATGTCACTAATGCTAAAATATGAGAGTTTTTTGATAAGTATCTCGTGATCCACCCTATCAAATGCCTTGGCGAAGTCAGTATAAACTACATCTACTTGTAGGTTTTTGTCAACCGAATCAATAAGATTTGAAACATAATTGATTAAATTGGTAGTAGTAGACTTTTTAGGGATAAAACCATGTTGGTAGGGGTTTAAGTGGTCTTTAACTTAATTGAATATGAATGGGTGCACAAGTGATTCAAAAATCTTGGATACGGTAGAGAGGATTGATATAGGCCGATAATTGCATACAAGTTCCTTTTTCCCATCTTTATAAATAGGTACTATTCGTGCTTCCTTCCATTTATCAGGGAAATTTCCATTTTTAAGTGAAAAGTTATAAATTAATTGTAAGGGGTAGGTTATAGGTTATAGGTTATCACGGGCTATTATCCGCAACTCGACGACTACAGCGCGCCTATTTTGCGTGGTGAGGAGGGCGGCTAATCCTGCCACCCCAGTTCCTCAAGGTAATGTATCAAACCTCTAATGTCACCCATGACCTCGGGGAGAGTCCTCGGTGACCCCAGGTGTTTGGCCCGGTATGAGGCCACACTCCTACACTCCAAAATGACGTGTGCGGCCGTTTCGTCCGCCTCCGTGCAGGCTCTGCACAGTGGGCTGTCGGTGACACCTATATTGAACAGATGCTTGTTAAAAGGGCCGTGACCCGTTAGTACATGAGTTATTTTCCGTAACCTAGGTCGTGGAAGTTTTACTAGCTTGCGAGAGAGGTTGGGGTCTATTTGAGGTAGAGCTTCTTTTGCTTGTCTACACCCACTTACATTCATCCAGTACTTATTATGTAATTCCTTGGTGTGTTGGCGTATTACCTTCGTAGGCCAGCTAGGCGGGAGAGGGATAGTTGGTTCTGGTCCTTTTGCTGTCATCGCTGAGCCTCTCCTGGCCAATTCATCAGCGGCATCATTCCCTCGTGAGTTACTGTGACCCTTTATCCATTGAAGAGTTACTTGGTTGTTATTTTCGCATAACTCCCTCAGACACTGGTGACAGTTGTATATTAGCTTAGAGGTGATAGTGTGGCTTTGTAGGGCTTGTAGTACTGATTTGCTATCTGAAAGGATGCGGATGGAGTAGTCTTTTACCTTTCGAGTCAAAGTAGCAGTGACTGCTTCTATGATACCCATACATTCTGCTTGGAAGACAGTGTTATGAGCTCCTAGTGATGCAGCTATTCTTATATTTAGGTCATCCGAGAACACTCCGTATCCCGTGCCCGACCTTGTCTTTGAGCCATCTGTGAAAATCCTGAGGTATTTTGTACTGAGGTCCTCTTTCAGTTCTTCATACAGCTGTATTTTGTATCTCTTATCGAATATGTATTCCTTTGGAGATCTATCACTTACATTTAGAACCTTTGGGTGTGGGGATTGAGTGGTTTTCCAAAGGTTTAATGTTTTCAACCTTAATGCGGCGCAGGCCGCCTCTTGTTTTATATAGAGGTGTAGTGCCGGAAGGTTCAGCATAGCTTCTACAGCCGCGGTAGGTGTGGTTCACATACATCCTGTGATAGCCATACACGCTAGTCTTTGGAATCGTTGCAGTTTATTACAAGTAGTGTTCAGCTTGGTGCGTGGCCACCATACAACTGCGCCGTAACATATCATAGGTCGTATCACAGCTGTGTAGAGCCATAGTACGATGTTCGGGGCAAGTCCCCATGTCTTTCCCAACATTCTACGGCATTGCCAGAAGGTTACGGTAGCTGTATTTATTTTTGTTTCCAAGTGGGCCGCCCAGTTTAACTTGCTGTCAAGTATAACTCCTGAGTATTTCACTTCGCTGTTTAGTTGGAGTTCGGTGTTAAACAGTTCTGGCAGTTTATAGTTACCCAGAACTCTTTTGTTTGTGAACATTACCAATTCCGTTTTATGTGGGTTGACTGATAGGTCGTTATCTATGCACCATCTTTCCACGATTTTCAATGCTGCATTTGTTACTTCACATATAGTACTGGCAAACTTTCCGCTTATTAATATAGTTAGGTCGTCTGCGTAGCCTACCGTAAAGTAGTGATTTTCGTTTAGAGTGGTAATTAGATCATTTACTACCAAGTTCCATAAAAGAGGTGAGATAACTCCTCCTTGGGGGCAGCCTTTAGCTACAAATGCTTTCTGTGTCTCACTTTCATTTAGTAATATCACTCTGTGTTTGAGCATGTTTTCAATCCATGATGACAGAGTTGTACATACTCCATGGCGGTGTAATGCTTCTTTTATTTTTGTAAATTTTGTCTTATCGAAGGCTCCTTCAATGTCCACGAAGGTTTCTAGACAAAAGGTTTTTTCCGAAAGTGCGCCCTCTATAACGTTCACTACAGCGTAAAGTGCAGATTCGGTGCTTTTACCCTGACTGTATGCGTGTTGGTTGGCGTGTAGGGGTATGTTCTTAAGGTAATTCTCCCTCAGTTCTCTTTCACACACCCTTTCTAGGGTCTTCAGGGTAAAAGAGGTAAGACGTATGGGTCTGTAAGATTTAGCGTTAGAATAGTCACTTTTACCTGGTTTAGGTATGAAGATCACTTTAACTTCCCTCCATATCCTAGGGATGTATCTATGCGCTAGACACACACACACACGGTTGTGGAGACCTTCTCCTCCCCATTGCAACAAGGCGGGAAAGATCCCATCAGGTCCTGCTGACTTAAAGGGGTGAAAGGAATTTATAGCCCACTTTATTTTATCGGTTGTCACCAACTTGTGTGCTTGTTGCCAGTCAGCTTCCTCAGCAGTTATGTTTTCATTTACCCGCAGCAGTTATTTGTAAGGGGTATATTATATATTGAATTTGCACATTTAATTAAGAATATAGGGGGTATATTGTCAGGTCCAGCACTCTGTTTTATATCAAGTCTTTTTATTCTATTTATTATGCTTTTTCGGGTTATGTATATATTGGACATTCCGGGAAGCTGTTGCTGCAAATCGGTTAAGGTTAATGAGTTGTTTATTGGGGTATTATAGACACTGGAAAAGTGCGCCGCAAATAAGTTACAAGTTTCTATTAGTGTATTCGATTGCCTTTGTCCTAAGTACATCGATGGCGGATATCCCGAAGAGTTTTTACGTTTGTTGGAAATGTGTGTCCAGAAATATTTAGAATTTGTACCTATTTCGTGTTCTAGAGTAGATATGTATTTGTCATAACATATTTCAGTGAGTTTTACACAGTCGTGACGCAGGTATTGAAATTCAAGTAAGTCTAAGGGATTATTATAGATCTTGTACCTTGAATGAAATTTCTTTTTTTGCCGTAATAGATATATCAAGTAGGAATTATACCAAACTGGGTGTCTATTTCTATATTTTTTACTTTTAGGTACATACAGATTTATTATTTTGATTTGATTGAGATTGAGGATATTCACACTAATATTATAAATACGTATTTGAGTTTGTCTGTTTGTTTTACCCTCCCACGCCTAAACTACTGGTTTAGTTGTTAAGACGTATAATTATGAAATATTGCACACACGTTGTCAGGTGTTGAAAAGGATGCATTATATCCCGAAATATAAAGGAGTACACGAGAAAGCTTGATAAGATTAAGTTCGACTACCAAATGATGGCAAAAGAAATGCGTGCCAGGAATAGTTAGGATAGTCGGGTTAATTTTTTCACGAAATTACTAACAGTTCCCAAGGTATGTTAATATGAATTTTAAGTCGAGATCAGATTCAGTGAATGATATCACATATATAATTAAAAGAAAGGCATGGTACTAAATATCAAAATTTTGTATTACAAGGCATGTGAGCAGAGAGACAATTTAATATTTATTCAGATATCGGTCAAGGTTCTAGGGGTAGCAGAATGAGTTTGGGATCATGTTTGAAATCCAAGATGAAATGATGAAGAAAATCTCACACCGTAAAATTATGATTAACTATAAAGATATATATTTATATATCTTTATAGCTGCTGGTTTTTGGGGTGGCTGAGATCGACTTCATAATTATTATTATACCAATTTTGTGCTTCAGCCATTTTGAATTTCAAATGATTCAAATGTTCAGTGCGTCTGAGTTAAGAAACTCGCAATGTTCGAATTGGAATTCTCGTGTGTCAGAATGTCTGTTCATCTATCACATGACAGCTTATTAGAGGGAAAAGATGCCAGTGATATTAATTAAAGTTATATTTGTTCAAAAAAATATTCTAAACTTCAATTGAATATGACTAAAAGCATAGTAAGTAAGGAGTCACAATGTACAGCTAACCAAATTAATTAATTCAGAGTATGAAGCTAGTTAGGATGGAGCTGGTCGTCATAATCACACTGACCTCACAATGTGAAAGCCTTTTGTTATTTGACAATAGAGCTAATTTAAACAAGAGATTCCAGAAAGCGTTCATTAAATCTTGTTTTGTTTTGAAGGAAAGATGCATCTTCTGACATGTGGCTTATTGCTTTGGAACGAGCTTTATTTTTTGGGGTTTATGAAAAAATAATCAAAATACATTTAGCTGAAGCATTCCTATCATTCGTTTCAAGTATTGTTGTTGTATGGTAATTGTACTTACAGTGTAGGTGTCTTTTATGAAATTTCTTATGTGTTTCCTTAAGAAAAGGCTTTTTAATTTTATAAACATGATATGATAATAAATAAATTTGTTTGGTGCCGCACCCTGGGAGTGTTCAACCAGAACCTTATTATTAAGCGCATAGTCACATTTGCTTTCACCACAACTTGGACCCTAGTATTTGTAGCTGTCCTACAATTGACTCGGTTGAAACGCACACATATCTTGGATTAATTATAGACCATAAATTTAACTGGCACCTTCAAATAAATTCAGTTTGTGATAAGCTTAGAGCTTTCCTCGCAAACATTAAAATAATTAAAAGTAAACTACCTTATAAAAGTTTACTGTTGCTTTATAACACATTGGCCGATACAATAGTAAGTTATGGTATTAGTTCGTACGGTAGAACTTACAAAACGTATTTAAATGAGATCGAAAAGTTGCAAAACAGAATTTTAAAACAAATTGTTTCAAAACACATAAAAGAAACTAACAAAAATGATGAGTTCAATTTATTCAAACACTGTAAGGTGCTACCAGTACAATCTAAATTTTACTACAATATATTAAAAGAACAAATGTTCAATGAGAACATTATACAAAAATATAATCATGAAACCATTACACGCAATCAAACAAATAAATTTTATAAAACGGTGAAAGCCAGAAATGTATACGGTGAGAGAACTACAGCATACTTAGTACCCCGCCTACTTAATACAATCAATCCTGAAATAAGAAAACAAGATAAATACAAAAAATATTAAAACTAAATTAAAGTTATTCTTTTTAAACAACCTGTATATTGGTCATAACTTTATGTCTTGAGTTGCCTTTCGTTGTCGAAGCCATGATGAGTGCGTAGCGTGATGTGCTATCCGCAAGTTACTTAACTATTCGTTATAAAGTTGAGTATTGTTTACTAATTAATATATCTAAACAGACGGTCATTCAAAAATTCAATACATTGCGGTGGCAGGCCATGCGACTCACCCGTGCTACAATAAGTACTGTTGTTGTTGTACCTACATTAATTTTTTCGTTTGTATTGTACCTATATTATTAAATTGTGTATTTATAAGTTAATATTAATGTTTATTGTAATTGTAATCGATAATAGTATTTCTTCTAAAATGCCGGACAAACCTCTGTGGTTTTTGGCCTGTTATATAATAATAAATTGTAATTCTATTTTTCATAATAAAAACAAAAAAAAAGACTCCGCTGTCTGCCTCGTCTATTTCATAACCCACAATAGTAAGACAGCAAAATCTAATAATTTATCAGAGTATGTTTTATTGCTGCGAATGCTAAATTGGCTGCCATAGCAATAAAATTTGTTTTTTCTTATACAAGTTTTAAATAGTAAGTAGTGTTATATATTGTATGATTGTTTCGAACCGTTTGTATGAGAGGCCGACTCACTCTTGACCGGTTGTGTATTTATATTTTTATTTAGTGTGTCACATCTAGGTTAAAACTTAAAAAACCTAAAAATCTAAAAAAAAATGATTAATCTGCTCTATTTCCGAACTAATACGAGTGAGGGTCCTATAAGCTTTGATCATACTTGTACCATAAACACATCTGATGTACATGGGCGGCAAATTTGAATTTGGAATCTGTCATTTTTATAGTTTTCTCATTTTGGCGCCAATACATTGTATTCGTATTTTAATGGAGTGGGGTGATAAAGCGAACCGAATCGCTGTGATTGCAATACACAAGGTAGGGATGTAGCCAAATGAAATTTTTAAAACTCTCCATGCGCTTGGTACTAGAAATTTTTTGTGTACCGTGCTATTAATAGGTAATAGGTACAATGAGACCTCCTCTGAAAAAGATTTGGCTGAAAAAGATCTCCATGCAGAAATGTTCATCCGAAAAAGATAGTCAAAGCAGTAAGGGAAGGATTTTATCTCGGGATATGAACATAGCAATTAGAACCATGTCGCGTATTTTTAAAGATGACTTAGGACTTGCAGCCTATAAGAGACCTACTTTTCATTTCTTAACTGATAATTTCAAAAAGAATATGGTGGTAGAATCGAAACAACTGCTGCAGCGGTACGCAAAGGGAGGTCACAGAAGAATTATGTTTACGGATGTGATTTTTTTTACAATTGAGCATTCCCAATTAGTCGACAGAGTGAAACGTGAACATTTTCCGACTTCAGTGATGGTTTGGTGTGGCATTAGCTATGAAGGAGTGACTGAGCCATACTTCTGTGAAAAAGGTATCAAAACATGGGCACAAGTGTATCAAGATACCATTCTTGAGAAGGAATTAAAGCCCTTTAACAACACCATGTTCAATAACCAATAATTGTTCTTCCAGTAAGACTCTGCGCCGAGTCATAAAGTTCGGTCTACGCAGTCTTGGTAGGAAACGAACGTTTCAGACTTCGTCAGAGCTGAAAACTGGCCGTCGTCTAGTCCCGATCTTAATACACTGGATTATAATTTATACCACCTACCAGTTTTAGAAAGTTCGGCTTGTTTTAAACGCCGTGATAATTTGGAGTCCCTAAAAGAATTCGTACGATTGGCTGTGAAGAATTTTCCCATGAAAAGTGTGTGTGATTGTATTGCAGCCAATTGTGACCACTTTGAATAATATATATTAAACCAACACACTGTAAAAGTAATAAGTGTTATTTGCAACAGAATTTTTTTCTTTGTTGCAGTATTTATGGCAAGATTAGATATATACTTATATTTACTTATTATATTTATTTACTGCTACTGGTAACAGTTCCCTGCTGTACTGTATTTACAGTTCTCGTCTGAGGCTACGCCGCTACCACACATATTTCTTTTGCCAACCATCAGTGCACTCAAACTATTGTTTCCCGATTAAACTTAAAATTACAAAGACGTTCGATCATAAGTAACAAGTGATCGACGCAATGTGAAGGAATCGGGGTCATACGGCATATCGCTACGTGTTTGGTCATTTATAATTTACTCCAAAATATAAAGAAACCTACCAACAATTAAGTTTCCATTCTTACAACTAAGTAGACCCATTAACAAGATCATAAACTTACCATGATCATCCATAATCTACATTACTCTTCATACATCCACGAACTATTGTTGACTAAAAATATTTTTAATACTATGATTTAAGATACATTCTAAGACCATTTAGTTTTAAAACAGCATAAATCTAACTTCTTATACAAACTAAATTATTCCATTAAAGTGACACATACATTTTAATAATCGTTTTAATATTTCTTGAAGCGAGTATTTCAATATCGACATGTCAGTGTGAAAATTTTAAGGCAAGAATGAAAAGGAAAAATGGAGCGTATTTTCGTGGTTTTATGATATCGCTTTATTTTCAAGATCAGATTGAGTTTGTAATAAAAGAATACAAGACAATATAAGAAGTATTGTTATAAGAAATTTTAATAACTTTTATTTGACCTACCTAGACAACATGAAACAATGAATTTTTAAATAAGTTTGACATTAGATTTATCTATTTGAAAATAATTAATGTGAGTAATCAATATTGGCCAATATTGTAACAAAATTATTTTATTTTAAAAATTTAAATACCAAGCTGATAAAAGCGTGTTAAAAATAAAAGGCCCGCTGAGTTTTCTCGTAACCATTAATCTCAGGTCTGTGGTATTGTTCTTCCGAATGACCTAGTAATTCCTTCATTCACTTTCTTGTTTCAGTAAGTATTCTGGCTAAAGTTAAGAAAGTCAGTTTCGAGGACCCAGCGCCCATAGATACGAATTATACATCTGTACGATACCATAATAAAATATAATTTTAAATGGAATTGTCATCAAAGAAATAACATATTTTGTGCAATGGTTACAAAGTTGTTACTTACAAAACTGACTTTCATTATATCCTAATAGACAAAAGTCAAAAACATCGAGATAAAGTTTCAAATATTTTTATTCATCAGTTTCGTAATCATAGTTGTGATATTATTATATCATATAAACATGTCTTTCACAATACCCTTTATTTACAAAGTATACCTCCCTATGGGCCAAAATTGTAGAATGAAACTGTATTATAAGTTAAATCCCCTAAATGTATTGAAAGCTATTTGGCGAATATTCACGCTACGGTCTCAAATAATAAATTGGTTTACATGTGACCCAAATATGGGTTCAGATATGTGCTATACGGTGTCAACTGTTAAACCGGCCGTTATAAATGTGAGATCAGATTGCTTAACATATTAACTCATTTATTGGATAACATTGTATTAAATTATGAGATATTATTGGTCTCCAATTATGTTCAGTCAAATTGTTACAACACATACAAGTAATAGTAGTTTATTAATATTAAAGGTATTATGAGGTTTGCATAAGAGGCGAATTAAATAAAATCTTTATCAAGTAATTTTATACTTTTTAGTTTTTGAAGTCGGTTTTTTAAACGTGTTTTTTTTGCTTACTTATGTAAGTTGTTTATATTAATTGTAAAGAAACTATTCATTATAAAATGATAATGCAGTAAATATTGATTTAAAATTGTTATAAGTTTATTGCCTCTTATACTTATAAAGTTTTCTGTGGTGTTGTTATAATAATATGTTGATTTGACATATGTAAGTATAATTTTGACCTACATGAATAAATAACTTTCTAGTTTGAGTTGCAGTTCAAGTACAATTTCAAACAGGAGTTTAATGGAATGTTACCGACTGTAATACAGCCATTTATAAGGGTATTCTTGAAGCTAATTATTACATATCAGATGCCTTTAAATCCAAAAATACCTTAATTAGGAACTCGAACGATAACAGAGATATAGATCATTACATATGCCTGTAATTAAATAGGCACCTTCTAATCATAACACTAAAATTCTTTTTTTTTTAATCTTGTGCGATCTCAGTACTTGGCAAATACATTTTTTTGGGCTATTTTGTTTCCAAAGCGAGAATTTGAGAAAATTGATGCCTTTTGTCTATTATTTATAGATTTAGTATACATCCGTTACTTATGTTTCCATTCACCTAAGCCAATAATAATATATTATCATAACGACATTAATTATATTTAATACTCTGCTCATAATCTAGTTGATACACAGTACGTGACAGCGCGAGGGATAACTCAATTGCTGCGAATTCCCTCTACGATATCTAATAATAACTAAATGATCGGTAATGGTATATTTTGTAGAAGTGTTTTTTCTTTTTCTTTCTCCTTTATATAGCCTTCTAATGCACGAAGAAGGTACTTAATCACAAAGTTCTCTGTCCAAAACTTTTAAATGGAATGACTATTATATAGCATATTATATAAATTGAGAGTCTAAGACAGTTCGTACATTGTTTTTTCTCTATTTATAACTATGGATGAAAGCTGGTGAAAAAAATCATGGGCTCTCTTTTCCCTGATAGAGAGGGGATGGTCATGATTGAATATCTCGACCATGGAACTACTTTTACTGGCTATTTTTATAGAAAACATAAAAACTGCTTAACGAAATTCAGAAATGAGAAACTGCGAGGCAAACGAGTAAAAATAGTTTTGCTCTATCAATATAATGCCCCGGCTCACAGGTCTGTCGTCACTACGGCTGCAATTCGAGATGGTTCAAAATACTTGAGCATCCGTCATTTTCACTTTTTCAGTTATTTCTATCTATATTTACGGTTGAAGATTATTCTAAAGTACGGCGATAAGTAAAGCGGTTATCGCTGCAATACATGAATATTAGCAGGAGGAGGTATGCAGCAGGTAAGCAGGATGGAGAAATTCTTAGAAATTAAGTTATTACTATAATTTAAATAATATAGATTATATCTAATATAACAATAGATATAATTAAAGTTACCGTACGTACTTAAAATTGTGTATAAATTAAGTCTCCGTAAGTCGAATCGAGTTCATTTATTCGTAGTAGCTTATATAACCGAGAGTGACTGTGCAGTCTAAGCTAATACATAATACTAAAGTACTAAATAACATCGAACAAATAACATTTCAAATAAATTGCATTACCGGCGCGGTTTATGTGCGGCGGTATTTTAGCTGTGGCAACAAAGTATAACTTTATCATCATAATTTATACGTGTCAATATGACGCCATATTTGAAAAACCACGATAACATAATATACTTTGTTGTTCATTTATAGCTTATGAAAGTTTTACTGAGATTGATGCAAAACTGAGTACTAAAAATTATATTGCAGTGTTATTTTACGGGGCTTTAAGGATTTAACGATGTGAAACTTTTGGAGATAAAAACGTTTGAAAGCTGCGTTGGATATAATATAATTGTGAATTTTAAATCAGTTTCTGTAGGCGTGGCGACGTGTTCTGTGAATGTTTCATAATAAAACATTTAAATGATTACATTTATTCAAACAAAAGAAATCTAATAATTATATCACGCACGCCTCATAATATAATTTTTTCATTGTCTGTTGTAAAAATATAGTTCTTTATAAAAAATAATTAAACAACAGAGAATTAAAAAACTCATATTAATTGAGAAAGTAGTTAGATAAACACACTTCGTACTACAATAAATATTCCGGTACGATAAGGTCATTGTAACACATTATAAAGAACAGACTGATGCTTATATTGATATTCTTGTACGAAAACAACTCGATTAAAATAAAAATATCACAACGTTGACGTCAGTGGCCCATCAATTAGATTTTAATATCTGTTTTTAACGAACAGCTGGATCGACATGGTTAAAGCCTATTATAATATTTAACGAATTATTACAATTTTAAAGAAATGAAAACGTGCGTCTGAATTGCCCTAAAGAATTTGAGCTTTTAATTACTGTTAATAGAAATATTATGTTAATTATAAGTTATATGCTAATTTAAACAAAAGTGACAAATTGTAACCAACGGTATTTAATTTGTATAGTATAATTTTGAGATAAATATTCTTTTTATGTGTTAATCTGTAATTAGTAATCTAATTCAGATATTTTGTGAGGTTGTTTCAGGTCCAAAGCATCTCAAATGTGGAAATATACATGTGTAATGCTTTCAGTTTCAAACCCGGAAAAACCCTTTGCTCGATAATCAAATACTACTCGACCTACGAGTACGTCTAAAGGATTACACGAAGATTGATGCTGATGGTATAATCAATCAAAACTTGGTCTCACTTTTGATTCGATGGAATTTTACAAAGTTTACTTGGCGGAATAATATTGCACTCACCTAAATTGTATTATATGTCGTGAGCGGTTTTTTCATAATAAATGCTTATTGTTAGTAGCAATAGAACTTTATGTTTGTGCGTAATAGTAGAAATCCATCATACCTGTTTCCCCTGGGACAAGAGGTCACAAAATTACAAGCACGTCAAACAATCCATATATAGTCTGAATTTGTGATAACGGGTGCAATTTATAGCAGCCTTCGTCATGCTTGCAAATGTAATTGCTTGTGGATGTAACGTTGGGTGGCTTGAAACCTTACCTTACGTTATGGTCTATGAGGCGATGGCTGGTCCATGTGTAATGCACGTTATCGATAATTGTGCTTGTTGTTGCCTAATTTTGTCGCTTTAATAACTTATCTAAAGTTTTATTATTACAAAAAACTAAATAAAATTTCCTATCGTTTTATATACAACTAGTTGACTTTTTTGAATTTGCCAATAATATTTCAAAACATCAAGAATTATTTCGTAAGAAATGCTCCCTGTTGTTATTTATTTTTATATATTATATTTAGAGTGGCGTTAAACGAATTTAAAATTATGTCTGAAATACAAAGTGGGCCATTTTATATTTCAAACATAATCTTAAATAAGTATATTATTACAACGACCTTCATCTCTACAATAAATGTCTACAACTCAAATGAAATCCGCAAGATTTTACCTACAATCAAATGTTTTATAATAATGGATAACTTTAATAAAGAGCTTTCTATTTAAGCTTTATTTCATCGCTTAACTAATGTAGGCGTTCATTCATCTATTTCGAGTTCAGCCAACTAATTAATTACCAGTTATGATGTAATTCATTGTAAATTTGAACGCCCACACACCAACCAACGCGTTATATCTTGAAGTATTATGTGATGCGAGAATTTCAATATAATGTTAATTTAGAACATGTTATAAAGTGGGATTTGTTGCGAAAAGAGAGCTGAAGTTGTTAAATATAAATATTAAAAACTTATTAGATTAAACAGTTCAATTCAATTTGTTATAACATGGTAGACAATTCAAATTTATTTTTACACAACAATTTAAATGTATTTTTTTCGTATACGCTATAGCGTATACGAATAAAATACAATAAAAGAAAATACTGGTTGTACTCCGGTAGAGCTGGCAGAAGTGAAATTTTGAACATGAACGTTGTGCATTTTTGAATATTTTGGAATGGTTGGGGAATAATTTCGCATTAATTGCTTTATTACTAGCATTTATGTGGTTAAATACAATATTCATTAATTGCGCTATCGAACCAATCGTAAAAATGACCATTTAAATTACATGAAAAATTTAACGCTTCACAACTACTACAATTATTTTACATTAAAAAGTTTGTATCAAAAAAATCAATTCAACCATAATTTCAAGGGCTATAGGTTTATGGTAGCTTAAGTAAGAAAAAAAATGAAAATTAAATTGTAAACTTTAGCAAGATAATAAGTAACAGAGAAATAAAAGTATAACTATCGCCTTAGGGAGAGTCTTCGCTTATGACAAGGCTCAAAAACCAAATAACTAAACTGTAACAAACTTCTCGGGTGAGGTTCGATCCTTTGACCTCACACACAATCACAATAATTCAACCACAGGTCCAATGACCATCATTAAGTTGAAATAGCCGAACTGAAATTAGATAAATATTATAAATCTTTACACGAGTTTAACATTTTATACCCATCCCAAGAAAAGTGCTCAACGCCACTAAAGAAGTTTTCACTTCAAAAAAGTTAATAAATTTATTCAGAAATCAAACATTATATTGTTAATTTACCAATAATAATAATATTGGATGTATACATTGTATGTTTCTGACGGTGCAGCAAACTACCGCTTATATTTTTTTTATGGGAGAGGAGGACGAACGAGCGGAAGGTTACCTGATGGTATGTGATTACCGCAGCCCATAGTTATAATCAAACAAGGGTGTCCGTAGTGAGAGGCAACGGTTAAACCTATTGCACCATTGCCACTTTTTGTGGATTGAATCTTTTGATGTTACGAGTAATTTGAAATCTCCCAGTACTCATGCAGTTTCAAACTCTATTTCACGTTCTTGTGAGACACTGAAATATCGTGAAGAACGTTTGTTACCTTTGAATGACAAGTAGCCTAAGATCCACTTATCAGAGCTCGGGTTAATACTTAATAATAATATATAATCAACCAACATGAAAACACCTAAAAAAGCCGCACACAATCTTTAATTATACCATCCACGTAAACAAAAATATTCATAAATATGTTCATTAAAGGAAAAGTGCTGGGCCAAATAATTTAATGAATTTATGGGACCAAATGGCAAATGTTACACATCAAACTAGAAAAGAATTATGTATATCGGTTCATAAATCTCAGCGTAATCAGTGTACATACATAAAAAAATAACGATCGTCCTTTTGGAGTCGGTAAAAAAGCATAACTTTAAATATAGGAAAATTTATTGAAGTAGGCGTTACTTTGCGGAAATCCATAATTATACAAATGATTTGAGTTTTCTTTAGTATTAATTCCGCCAGACTGAGTGACTTGAGTCTCGTGCCAGATATTGGCGAGGATGCCTCGTGTAGAGGCGAAACACGTGTCGTATTGTTTGAATACAAATATTGGCGGAATTAAAACCAAAGAAAACTCAAATCATTTGTTTAAATATAAGATATTATTATCTACTTAAGTGTGATGAAAACCAGGATCAATCGAAATTTTACCGGTATTTAATGCCTAAAACTTATGAATTATTGATAAAATGACCATCTAAACTTAATCATACGTATAAAATTTATCCTTATTACATCATTATTGTTGCATAATGATCAATTAATGTGTAACCATCGTAATTGAACCTTATTTGTGCTTCATTCAACTCTATTTTAATTGATATTTGTATTTCATTCATTGTTCTACGTATTGACGTAGCATAATATATTACGTCCGTCGTAGCGATGTAGTGTAGTAACACGTAGCAAAATGCTACGTTTATGAAACTTTTTGTAATAATAATATGACTCAACTGTAATGTTTAAGGTCTTGTTGTCTATCTAGGACGTGTTAAATTTAATTCCTGATTATAGCGGTGAAACTAATTTATTAGGCTTATTCTTACGAAAGTGCAAATATGTTATCGAACGATATCAAGGAACCGTAGAGCGGAATGAATTTTTAATGCAAATAATTACGACTAAATTAAAAGGAAAAGCGGTAGCCCTTATAAGTGAAAGAGGCGACTTTGATACTTATAATGAATTAGAATCCTTATTGATTCAACATTTCGGAGATCCCAGGAGTGAGGAGGTAGAATTGGAAACCTTAAAAATTAAACAAAATGAGTCATATTTAGAATTTTGCAGTCGCATACAGGATATTCGTGCGATATTAATGTTGAAAGTTAATCAGAATAGTTCCACGACATTAAGAGAAGCTAAACATGTTATTTATAATAATACTTCGCTAAATGTTCATCCGCATCACGTAGACGACTGGCATTCCTCAACCGCGCGTTTTTTTCGAAATTTCTTGCCTCGCACAGCCACTTTGTGGAATCAACTACCGGCAGCAGTCTTCCCGAATAGATACGACTTAGGGACCTTCAAGAAAAAAGCATACTACCTTAAAGGCCGGCAACGCATTTCTTGACACACCTGTTGTTGCGGATGTCCATGGGCGGTTGCCTCACCTCTCCCCATCCCGTGAGCCTCTTGCCCATTTGCCCCCTCTCATAAAAAAAAAATGTTTTCATGTACAATTTACCAGAACATATGGTACGGCTTGTTCGAATTAAAAACCTAGATTCATTGGAGGAGGCGCTAAAATATGTCCTTGAAGAGGTTAACTTTCAGGAACAATACAATTTACGCAGTAAGATGTTGCAACACCGTTCACAAAGAACGTTATTGCCATCACGCGATAAAGACTTTGCTTTTAATTCATCGAATCCGAAACCTATTTTAAAACAGCCTCCGTTGCAATACAATAATAATTTCAGGCCTCTCGCAAATCAACCTCAATTTAAGTTCGGCATACCTAATCAAATTTTTGTGCCCCCAAATATTATTCCAAATCAGAATGGTTTCCGACCTCAGTTGAATCAATTTGGATACAGGCCTCCGATTCAATTCGGGTATAGACACCCCCAACAAATTCAACAATTTGGTTTTAGACCCCAGGTAGGACAGTTTGGTTACAGACACCCTCAACAACCTCAACAATTTGACTTTAGACCCCAGGTAGGACAGTTTGGTTACAGACACCCTCAACCTTCAGGATACCAGCCACAAAATGCTGTTTTCTAGCGATACGAACATGTATTCTAGCGATGGTTGTGCAGATCAGTGTCCCGACGCAGAATACAGCGAAAAAGTAGATGTTCCACAATCTACTGAAAATATAGATAGATAGTTTGATTTTGACGCTAACTTGAGACATCCTTATATATATGTCCCTGATATAAATGGTAAATTTATGCTAGCTACAGGAAGCACAAGGTCTTTCATAAGCCCCGAAAAAGCGGAAGCATATTTCGCAGATGCAAAACAATATGAACAAGTACACATGCTTCTAGTGTTCACCATGAAGTGGCTAATATTCCTCTTTTTTCAATTTTTAACGATAGTGGCTATCATAAATTTTATATATACAACGTTGACCATAGGTATGACGGACTGATTGGAATGGACCTTATGTCTCGACTTAGCGCTGACATATGTTTGAAGGATAAGACACTCAAAACTAACAGCGCGAACATTCCCATAGTTTACAATACTGACCATGAACTTCTATTAGATCCACGTACGGAATATCGAGTGAGACTTCCTGTAAATAAAAAAGATGGCCTTGCAACATTAGATAACAAGCAGTTTCGAGATAGGGTCCGAATGCCAACTGCAATAGTTAAATGCGAAAACTATTTTGACACAACTGATCTTCAAATGAAGTTGACCATTACAGCCCCATTTAAGGTTACTGAATTCTATAACGACGAGTGCTTCGTAAATACTACAACTAACTTGACAGACGTTGAGATTGACTCACTATTGACAGATAACTTATCAAAATTACGACTAGAAAATTCAAACCACGAGGAACATGACACCCTACAAAAATTGTGTATAGAATACAAAGACATATTTTATTGTGAAGAGTTACCCTTGACCTTTACAAATCAGGTAAAACATCACATTAAGACCACAATCGAAGACCCAATTTATATTAAGCCATATAGACAACCACCAGCACAAGCTAAGGATATCAAACGTCAGGTCGAAAATCTTCTCAAGGACAACTTAATTCAGGTATCATATTCGCCATTGAGTGCTCCTGTTCATTTGGTTCCCAAAAAGGCAGATGCTTCCGGTAAGGTGAAAATATAGAATGGTAACAGACTTATCACCATTCGAAGTTGTATTTGGTCACACTGAATTAAACTCCACATTCGACTATGACTTTGACAAAGCCTACAGACAACAGTTAATTAAACACCATAAGAAAAGAACTCAAACACTTTACAAATATCTTTCAGAAAAACTAAAAACCCAAAAAGAAAACACAACAACAAACATTAATAACAAAACATTAATAACATACGAGGTGGCGAATGTAGACCATCGTTAGTATCAGGACAAACTACTTTTACTAAAGCTGTTAACAAAAGACAAGCTAAAGATAAACCTAGGTTCCAAAAAGCTGTCGTAACTGGTCAGATAGATCGCAATGTTGGTCCAATTAAACTAGGAGATATAATTACAAAAGTTCAAATTAAAAATATAAAACGTCCTTCACAGGTGGTGTCTACTCCTAGCGATATGAATAACGATGAATCAGGCCCTTTCAAACCAGCATCCCCCAAACCAGGCCCTTCAAGCAGTAAAATTTAATCAAAACCCTGGTATTCTACTGGTGAAGTTAGGTTAAGCGTATATACAGCACGATAAATGGCCAATAGTTAAAATAATAAATCAATCAAACCGATCTTTCTTTCAATGTTCAAAAATATTCTGAATTTAGTAAAAAGATACACCCGAATAAATCATATGCAGATGAGTGCCTTTAAAAACCCAGGTAGAATAAATTCAAAATGAGACTTTAGAAAAATTACGAGAATTAGTCCCTTCCAAAAGATACAAACGTGGGTAAATAAATCCCACAGGCTCTATAATCAAAGTTATTACCGGAAACCTTGATCACAAAGATGCAGTTAGGTATGACGCCATAATTATTAATATTCAAACCAGAGAACAAGTAAGTTTGTTAGAGATTGCTCTAACAAATTTACTGTGATATCTGAAATGTTGGATCACTTTCTGAACTCTACCGAGACAATTCATGAAAACACTAAAAAAATGAATGCACCCATAAAACTAATTGAAAATCTTGTAAAAGATCTTACAGGACAATCATTCCATCTATATGACTCTTGTATCTGGATTACTTAATCAGTTTATAGTAAACTTTAGAACCATCTATGTAAAACTAAGTGAAATAGAAACAGCCTTAGCATTTAGTAAAGTGTCTGTTTTACACAAGTCTGTCATTTATTCTGCTGAATTATTAGAACATATTGGAAAATTTGATAACTTGATGTATTCTGTAAATGAACAAAATTTAATGTATATAGAAGAATCATTGTCTGTAAAATCTTACTTTAAGCATAACGAAATAACGTTTATTATTGAAGTTCCACTTGTTGATAATGTTACTTATAATTATTATATATTGTACTCCCTCCCTATGTCCAACGATTCCAATAACCGCACCTTTATTGTTATTCCTGAATTTCCAAACATATTAGTAGAAGGTGTTCGATACCGCCCGATAGAACAACGGTGCCAGGATATCACAGCTAAAGAATACCTCTGCTCTGAAAATAAACTCGTACAATATGCGGAGGAAACCTGTATCGAGCAACTCATGAAGTACCACCATAACCTATCACGCTGTTCATCACGCCAGGTAGAGTCTGAAAACCTGAAAATCGAAAGAATCGCCCCAATTAGTTTGATAGTATACTCCAAATATTACAAACTCATATCTCAAACTTGTGACAATGAAGATTCAAAGGAGCGTATACGGGGAACATATATTATAATCATCGGAGAACAATGCGATGTCTCCATAGACTCTATCCAAATCCAAAACCGGCGTTCTTACTCTCTACAAACGAGTTATATGCCTAAACCCATTATTAACTTACCTGATTTACGGGAACAAATCTCAAATGCCGCAGATATGGAACCTGTAAACTTAAAAGGCATCAGATTGGATGATATTCAACATTTGAACAATATACTGAAGAACCAGTGTAAAAAGTGAAATAAGTGAATCAAATAGTGTCGCTATTTACTCGTTGTACGCGATCGTCATCTTATTGTCACTAATTTTAATTATGTATAAGTATTCCTCTGTAATAAAAACTAAGCTTTGTAGGAAGCAGTATTGTCATTCGAAAGAAACTGAAAACAATCCGGCACATCAGGAGGAAAATAGAGTCAATCAGAGGCTCTTATTATAAATGGGTTAACTCCATTATTCTCAATAATTATAGTATATTTGGTATGTAACATTTCGTTAAAAGAACTTACCAAAGTTCTCGAAAAGCTGCATTTTCGATAACTTCGGTCCAAGGGGGGAGGAGTTATATATCCTATCCCATAGTGCAACAGAGCCTTAAGCTCTCACGCTGCGGTAGAGCCTAACGCAGCACTTCTTTTATCGGTCGGCCGACTTGTTATTGTAACAGTAGTTGGTAAGATAGTTTTAAGTTACATTCTGCATTTATATTTTAGTTATTAAGATCAGTCTTGCATCAAACTCTGTAAGCTCGGGTCGTAAATAATAAACTCTTATTTCGATTCTAAAATATTAATTTTAATTTCTATTTTTAAAAACCCGAGTGATTGCTCGCTCCCGAAATCTAACTAGGTCTTGATTAAGGTTTATATTACAATATTTATAAATAATAAAAGGTAATCTGATGGTAATTTATTTAAATACATGTAGATTACGTTCTACTGTATGACATTATGTTCGGTAGGCAGCAGTGTTTGGTACTTATCATTGGTGTTTGGCTTCTCTTATACCTTTATCCTTTTATAAACCTAAACAAAATATAATAAATATTCATGAAAACATTGAAAATAAACAGAGATGAAAATTGACCTAGAATTATGAAATGAGGGTTCAAACATCGTGTGAACGTTTGAACCTTTGACGTCTACAATAATATGTGAGGCAGTGTTCATTATACTGTTATATTATTTACATTATTTAATTTGCTTCTGCTTTTAAAGTTGAGCTCGCATTTATGTGTTTTATGGTTCCGTAGCCAAAAGGATATGTTATATATATTACCTACTCTCTCTCTCCACTTGCTAGCTGTCTGTCTATGTTAGTAGGATGTATTTCATAATCTGCAATAGCTTGTAAAGCTAAAATTTTGACAGAGTGATAAAGTGTAATATTAGATTGTCTTCTTTAAACTTTAAAATTGATTTTAGAAATCTCTTCAAAGCAAAGAAATGTTACTTTATGCTGTAACGTTTGGTTTAAGGGCAGGTGTTAGTGTGTAAAATCAAACTTTACAATGCTATGCAAAAAGAAAACGTAAGCCTGTGTCTACTTTAGACAACACGAAGGCAGGCTGACCATCTTAAGCAACTAAGCACTATATAGGCAATATCTTGGACCCATTTAAAATGTTAGACTGCAAGCCAGTTGGAACTCCGATGGAAGCTGGAGTCAAACTCAACAAGGCAGAGAGGAAGTTAGAAAACTGTGAGTATAGAAATCTTATCGGAAGTCTTATGTACGTCGCAGTTTGTACACGGCCACACCTCAGTCGTCTCTTGAGAGAGTCGGAAACAGAGGATTGTCGCGCTGTCCAGCACCGAGGCAGATATACACTTTCTGATGCCTGTAAGGAGGCTTTGTTTATGCACACCTTCTTTAATGAATGTCTCAATTTGAAATGTAAACCGTTACTACGCAATGACAACCAGTCAGCACAGAAGTTGTGTGAAAATTCGTTGTTTCACTCAAGAACGAAACATATCGATGTTCGACATCAAATCTGATTGATGTTCAATATCTCGCCACAAATGAAATGCTGGCAGACATACTAACAAAAACCTTTAGTGAAGGACAAATTTGATAAATTTGTTCCGCTATTAGGCTTACTTAAGCGGGGGAAAAATAGACAAAAACCATAACAGAGTGGTATCCACGAGAACGCAAACGAAGCAAAGGGCAACAAATAAAACAATGGGAGGATGACCTTAAGAGAGTGGCTGGCCCAGAATGGATGAGAATGGCGAGAGAGAGAGAAAGATAAAGAAGTCCAAAAGAAGTCTTTGCAGGAGGCCTAAGTCGAAGGACAAGCTGTTACAAAATCGTAAGCAATTAGTTAAGGATATATATTTAAAAAAAAATGTTATTATTAGTAACAGCAATAAAGGCTTATTTTATTTATTTATTTATTTTATTTATTAAACTTATTTACAGTTTTAGAGTAGTGTTTTGTGTGTCAATTGTTTCTGTTAGGTTTGTAACTAGGAGTAGCATGTTTTGTTTTTATACAGGTGCTGTGCTGTAACGTTTGGTTTAAGGGCAGGTGTTGGAGTGTAAACTCAAACATGACAATACTATGAAAAAAGAAAACATTGTCATGAGCCAGTAATTAGAAAAAATCCCTGTGAATACGTTGTGTGCTTATTATATTAATTTAGCAGAGTTGATTGACTGATTTCTGTATCAATTATAAAATAATATAATAAGCACACAACGTATTCACATGGATTTTTTCTAATTACTGACACATGACAACTTTTTCTTTTTTCATAGCATTGTCATGTTTGAGTTTACACTCTAACACCTGCTCTTAAACCAAATGTACCAATGGCTAAATTAAATTAATGCAAATTTATGAAATCATTGACACTATATTTTTTTTAAATATAAATACATATATTTTAGAACTGAGATCGAATATTGAGAGTGGCCGAACATATTATTATTATTATAATTTTATGACAATTATCAAGGTCAATTAATATCCTAGTCAACAACATTGCACACACATCACACACCCAAACACACATATATAACATCTCACCGCAATGTTCTCATCTCTAGTTTTCATAATTGCCCCATCTAAGCTAAGATTATGATTATTTGCCCCTTGCTATTAAAACAGACATCTAAACTCCTATTATGTTCCAGCCATTACAGTAGAGCCTACTAACAACAGTCCCTGTATTATGTGTTGAGGTTCTTAATAATGACAATTCATTTTTATGACAGTAATGTGAATAGCGAGTGATCACATTAATTAATAAAGCAACTGTCTTAAAATGATTATTTGTTTCCAAAGTTTTAAGTAACATAATAAAAAGGTTGCTTGACTTTATATGATTTAACGTAAATTACATTTAAATTTTTAGTTAAACAAATAACCTACAGGCGCTACCTGTAGTGGCTGGATGTTCCTGTAATCTGGAACGTAGAGTTAACTAAGAAAAAAGAAAACGTATTCTCGCGTCACGGTGTACGTAATTGAACTCCTCCGAAACGGCTCGACCGATTTTCGTGCATCTTTGCGTGTATATCGGCTAGGGTGGAGAATCGGACAACATAACTGTCACATTACGCCCGTTTGTGACGGCCGCAATTCAAGGTCAAGTTAAAATTTTTATTCGTAAATATTATTACACGTCATACATACTCAACATAACAATACAATTAACTTATAAATTCATTGTATGAGAAGAACGAGAGTTTTTGAGTTTATAATAATAATAATTCTTTATTGCAGGCATAAAATCCCATACACAATATTGAGTCGTACAAATAAAATTGTATACAAATACAATACAAATAGTATACGTACAAATAAAATAGTATACAATACAATAATAAATTTTTACATTAATTATTCATCTCAGTCAGATAAAAGCAAAAAGATAACAGCTTTGTGTCCAAAGCTATTTTCTATTTGCTTCCCGATGTGTCGAGAGCCAATGGGCTATCATTGGACTACGCAGGTCCTAGACCACCACCTGGAGGATGCTGTTACCAGAGCTACGCAATTTTTCCCAGAAGGAAGATATACGAGCTCTGATGACAGCAAAGAAATCGGGCATTCTCGCCTCGGCAAACATGCCCGACGCGCTGCAGTACCGCGGTAACTTCATAAGAATGCGATATGCATCATTATATTGCACCCTTATGGTGCTGATGGACTCCCTCTTGTATCGGTACCATAACTGGCAGGTATAGAAACACTGGCAGTATGCCCTGAAGAGGGTGCCCTTCACTTCATCACTGCATTTAGTAAATCTGCGCGCGAGCATGTTGCATCGAACCGACGATGACCGCCTTTCCCGCTCCATGTCGAGATCGTCCTTGCGATCGTCCGTGACAATGTGTCCAAGGTATTTGAACTGCTAAACAACCCGAGCCTCTGTTCCATTCAAATACACTTCGGGAACTCTCTCCGGCCTCTTCCCCGCTTTGAAAACAAGCATTTTCGTCTTCGTGACATTGTACTTCAGTCCGTGAAAGTTGGCATAACTCTCATAGACTGACAATAACTTTCTGAGACCTTTGATCGACGGGCTAAGGAGCACCATATCGTCCGCATAGCTCAGGTTGTTAAAGCAAACACCATCGATATGGCAGCCGACTCCAGTGCTCCTCAGCCCGCCTATCAGGTCGTTAACGTACACGTTAAAAAGGTCCGGAGAGGTTAGTCCGACCTGACGAACCCCGCATTCTGACCTATAGGCATCAGAGGTCGTGTCGCCCCACCTCACATGATTCGTTTGTCCCCCGTACCAGTATCTCAACACCTCTACCACTGATTCAGGAACACCTGAGGTGCGCAATTTGCTCCAGAGGATTTGATAATTCACTAGATCAAAAGCGCGGCTCAGATCCAGAAGGCAAGCATAAACAGACGTGTTACGGCTCACATAATAGTCTGTGTGCTTGAGGCTGACGATGGCTGAGTCTGTTGAGACGCCGGGACGGAATCCAAACTGTGCCTCATCTATACACACTTTCTGCAGTAGTTCGGGCTGCAACAGCGGCTCAAACAACTTGCCCACTACGATGCCCAGAGAAATAGGCCTATAGTTGTTAGACGAGCCCAAGTCTCCTGTTTTGCACTTGACGATTGGCACAACTACTGTTTTCATGAGAGGGTCAGGTAGGTATGTATGCTTCACACATAAATTGTAAAGCACACATAGCTTAGACCACAGGACCTCACCCGCATATAGAATGTGCTCTATACTAAGATCGTCATGGCCTGGAGACTTGCCCCGCTTCATTCCTAGAATTGCCTTGGCTACGTCGACTGTGAACTGTACTACAAGTTTCGCAGGATCAACAGGGAAAGTTACCATCTCCGGGCTTTGTGGTGGCATCGAGTGAATTTTGAACTTCAAGGCAAAGTTCTGCTATTTCTCTGGGCTTCTGCAAGCCATCCACAGATACAGGTAGACTATGTTTGTGTTGCAATTTTTTTGTTGCATTCCAAAAATTTGGGATTTTTTTTTTTCATTATATCGTCATCATAATTTGGGATTTTGATGGACATATTTTATAGCCAAAATGTCCATCTTAATCATTTCCTCATTACGAACACACCATTTCACTTTATTTTTAAATACCTTTCTACTATCTAACATTCTTTCATATATCTCGCCCGTGGACGGCCTGCCACTCACTAACAAGCATTCATAAGCAAGGCGAGCCGCTTGATGACTTTCCTTGACATGGAGGTTCCATCCGGTTAGAGGCTTCCGATTTTTATTTATAAGGCGCACATCTGAACATTTTACGGCACCTACTTGTAAAACGTTAATAATCCTATCGTAATATTCGTCAATACTTTTAAAACAGTCGTCGCTATCGCTACTTACACAACTACTACACTCATTTATACAATTAACACATTCATTCATAATCACCCTCTCAAGTTCACACTTACAGTATTCGTAATAACTATCTGTTTGACTAACATTTCTATTCCCCCAACGTATCTTATAATTATTAGCGGGAAGTGCCCGGCTCTCGACTGATTTTACACTAAAACAGAGGTCAATCTTACACTCCACGCACAATGGTAGGTGGTCTGATGTGTACACACCGTACATAACACTGACAGACACAATAGTGTCACGCGCCGCCTGAGTCGTCACGCAATGGTCCAACCACCTACGAGAACCGTGCGCGTCACTGACAAATGTATGTGTGTCTGAGTAATAACATATACCTAACACGTCAATGTCCGCACATAAAAGTTCTTGCTCATCACAAAAAGTCAATAATTGATATCCAAACTTGGCACTAGGGTGGGCATTATAATCACCTAAAATATAAACTAGTGGAATGTCATTTTCCTCAATGATGGTACTCATCTGCGCCAAGCAATCTGTAAATTCGGGAACGTTGTCTTGCTTATCAGTTGTATTGTATTTAAAAGTGTTAAAATTTGACCCGCTTCTGATATAGTCCGGGAGTTTATTATAATCCCGAGGGCTCATAGCGTGTATTGTGTGGGAAGCTTTTTCCAGTCTATGTGGGACTGCAATTAGGCGATTCGCTTGCCGCAGCTGGTACTGGCTCGTGTCGCCTCTTTTTTATACCGGTGTAAGTGAGCTCGGGCGTATAAACCTATCTGTAGTATTACGAGGCTTGGTATTGTTAGTAGGTATGTTTAATAATATGAAGAAAGGTCTTACGCATTGGTCGGACGGTATACCAGCTAGTATGCGAATGGCTCGCCTTTGTAGGCGACAAACTCGTTTATAGTCCACGGCGCGTCCCCAGAATTCGATTCCATATTGTACCTGCGACTGAAAGGTTGCAAAGTAACAGGTACGTAGCGCTTTCTTTGACAATGTAGAGAATAATCTACTAAAGGCGAAACAGCTACGGGCTAATCTACCAGATAGATTTTTTGATGTCGCGAAGACAAAGTTTGATCTAATTGAAAACCAAGGAGGAACCCTGCTTTTACCTGTTGTAAACGAACACGAACACCTTTAATATTTACAACCAGCTGCTGCCGAGTCCGACCATAGAGATCGAAAAATAGGAATTGGGTCTTTGTTAGATTTAACACCAGACCGTTTCCGCGGAACCATTCGAACCAATTGATTTATTACGGAGTTCGAGAGCGTCTTATGCCGGCGCAGTTATCACAGCAGCCACATCATCCGCGTACATGTATAGTGTATACTTCGGCGTGCTCTACGATTCTCGGTAAGTCATTCAGCAGAATAGAGAAGGCGAGATTAGACAATGAGGTACTCCTACAGTCGTATATAGACCGTCTGACTTTAATTCACTCCTGCTACCCGTGACGTATTAAACTCTATTTTTCATGAAATCTAACATAAGTTTTAACGTTAACGTTCACATAACAGGTTGTCTCATTAGCCTTAATTTCACTAGATATGAAACCATTAAAACAGAAACTCAATAATGGTTGTATAATAGTGACCTAGACCTTGCCGGCTACCGTACATAGAAACCTCCAACTGGTAATAAACTCAAACCATTTCCAGAACTGGCAATGATATAACTGTTCAATGTTTAATTCTACTTATTACTAGAATCGTCCTTATAAACGTGCAATTCTTTTTATCGTACATTTGTGATCGAATAAATCATTCCAGGAACCGTCCTCGTCGCTCCATCAAAATACTAATAAAAGCGCTTGACATTAATCAGCACTCATCCATCAAAATATCTACCTCTGATGACATTACTTCAACAATTATTTTAGTTTCGTGAACGACGCCACCAGCGCTTATATATTATTATTAATTGCAGCACTTAAGTGTTATCGCTGTAATTATGAGAATAGCTCGATATATCTCGGTCTTATCAGGCGATGTATATAACACCAATTTCGATCGAGCATTTAGATAGAAGACGAATAATGTGTGTTCTATGTATCTTATATGTATCTTTTTAGACATTGAATTGAACATCTAATAATTATAGTATTCATCCTGGTATAATAATATATCAGCTTCACTTAAAACAGAATCAACATATTTTTTCTGCAAAGCTTTATTACGACACTCGACTATCTGAAATTATGCAATACAAATTCTGCCGCTTCGATGGTTTTGCAGGACGAGAACCAATTAAACTAACTGCAATTCCAAACTGGATATTTATCATTCCATAATAAACATTAGAAAATATTGTCACTTACCCAAATACCACTAACACAATTAAACCCACAATAATTTATAATTAATTAAAGTTAAACACATAAAATACCAAACTTATAAAACACGTGCTTAGCTAACGCCAATAATATATAATAATTAAATAATACATACACGCGCGGTCGGTGTAAAGTGAAGTATCGTCGCCAACCCGAGTGTACGGGCGGCGTTTTGAAGCACAAGTGAACACAGAAGGCTCTGGTTTGTCCTTATACGTACCCTCAACCCCAGCGATAACGGGAGCTGGAATTATATAGAGTTGTGTGAAAGATAAAATAATAATTTTTCATAATAATGATTTCAGTTATAATTTTCTTTTCAATTCATGTGTTTTAATCTATATACGTTTCTCCCATTAATCAAAAGTGAATACTAAGATATATTAAGTTTAGTATATTCTTAACAGAGAAAATATAAAGATAGTATGTACAAAAAAGAATCAAAGAACGTTTGATAGACATTCACAGT